>NC_058132.1:348816891-348881668 GCF_016433145.1 Gracilinanus agilis | reverse complement strand
AGTGTTATATTTAATTCAAATATATATATATATATATATATATATGGAAGATATTAATATTATAGTAGTATATATGACTCACCACCATATAGCATCATTGGAGAGTAATGCTAAAATGTTAGGCCTAAGTTTCAAGAAGTCACTAAAATAGGAGTCATTAAATACTCTGCAGTTTCCCCAAAGCAAACAAATTACTCTCTTCTTCCCATTCCGTTCAACATGCAGTCTGTTCAAGAGATACAACCTCATGGTCTAAATCAATGATTCCCAAAGTGGGCGCCACCGCCCCCTGGTGGGTGCTGCAGCAATCCATGGTGGTGGTGATGGCAACAGGTGCATTTATCTTTCCTATTAATTGCTAATTAAATTTTTAAAAAATTAATTTCCAGGGGACTAAGTAATATTTTTTCTGGAAAGGGGGCGGTAGGCCAAAAAAGTTTGGGAACCACTGCTCTAAGTTAATATCATATCTATCCAATTAAACATCATAATCGAAACACAAGTCTCTTCATATCCATGTGTGGATAGGCTAAATACCTTGAGGTGATTACAGATCTCATCCCAAGACATTTAAGACTGATGCAATCAGCATGTCACACAAAATAAACCAGGAGTCTCAAAGTGACCCCAGTATCTTTATCAGAGGTTCTTAACTAAGGGTTCATGATTCATAATATGGATATGATTTAATTTATTTTTTTAGTTTTATGCATTTACTGTGTATATAGTAAATTAAATATGCATATAACATTTGCTATGTATAGAATGTATATATATATAACATATATAGTATATAAGATTCAAAAATGTCCTTTTTTTGTATATTTAAAAACATTATAAGAAGGGGTCTATCACATGCACACACACACACATAAAACTTAAGAAACTCTACTACAGTGGTTGAAAGTACAGGTCACCAAAATTGCAAAGTGAAAGGTGTTTTGTTGTTGTGAGCAAGCTGTAAAAGAGTTGCTCAGGAGAAGCAGAGTGGAGGATATTAATAGAAAGGAAAATATTCAGGAAAGTGCAGGGCGGGGGTCGGGGGGCACAGGACAGAGCAAAGGACAGCATACACACTTTATTAGTAATCTAATAAATGTCAAGTGATCTATGGGAAGACATCCATATTGGGTCAGCTCTCTGTGGTCAATTTATAGGAAGAAATAGAAAAGAATCACAGGATGAGGAGGTGTAAATGGGTACATTAAAGGAAATTCTCAAAATTGATGAGAAAACAGATTCACAGGAGCATCCAGACACTAACCTGGAGAGTGACAAAAGAAGGCAACCACATTGGAAAAAGGTCTTTAAATAGGAACATAGCTTGGAGGTGCTGGGCTCGTTGAACTTGGAAAAACCTCAGAGAGGAATAACGGCTATCTTCAAGTATAGGACATGAAAGGCTCTTAGAAAAAAAGAGGGATTAGAATTGTTTTGCCTCTATCAAGAGGCTCTAAAGATGCAGATTTAGGTTGCATGTAAATTAAAACTTCCTTACAAGTAGTTTATCTAAAAAGTGAAAAAAATTTCTTATAATATTATTTTTAAAACAAAGGTACCAGTTGGCTTTAATTCTTTAAGGAATAAAACATATTCCTCCATTTACTCTTAATGAATAGAAATGATCATGTTTGGGATTTATTTATCTTAATAATAGTTATATCTATGGGAAAAATCCAAACTTTGTGAATATATGTATAGACACATATAGTGATATAGTATATACATGTGTTTTATATATATAGTCTCACATGTCACATATGAATATATGTGTATGCATAAAAACACACATATAAAACATATACATGTCTGTTTATATACATGATATACGATCGCATGTGTAGTGTACACACTGTCACAAGGAATCTTTTATGCAGAATCTAAATACTGGACTATTTAGATTTGATACACATACATATACACATACTAGTAGGTGATACAGTGGATGGAACACTAGGCTTGGAATCAGAAAAACTCAATTCCTGCCTCAGATACTTAAAATTTGTGTGATCCTGGGGAAGTCACTTAGTCTTGTTTACCTCAGTTTCCTCATCTATAAAATGAGCTAGAGAAGGAAATGGTAAAACACTCCAGTATCTTTGCTAAGAAAATCCCAAATGGAGTGAAAAAGAATTGGACACAACTGAAAGTGACTGAAATACAATCATATATACACATACATATATAGCTATAATATAGATATGCACAAGTACACACACATACGCATATACATATATATGTTACCTTTGCATGTCTATAAACCCCTTGTTCTCTAGGACATCAGTTACAAAAATTCAGGAATATGTTCCAAAGTATCCCTATTTTCTCTTGGCAGGGGTGGGGGGGAGGAGGGAATATAGTGGACATATTATCTATTCATTTACACAAAAACCTTCTCTATTTAGTGATGTTTTTAGTTTTTATGCCAGTTAGGTGAAGGAGCTGCTTAGATCAATATCTGACTTTACATAATTACATTTATTTATTAATCCTAAAATTACTTCTTTCAATCACTCATGGATGCTGAATTATTCTGTTGTTCTGGGACTTGCCAAAAAAAAGGTGTTCACTCCATCTCTACTCTCCCTGAGTCTATAGTCTATATCCACACACTCAAATAGTCTTTATTTTTCCAGACTGAATAAGGCTCATTCTTTTAAGTCTGTCCTCAGACCGAGTCCTCTTTGTCTTCATGATTGGATTGTCTTCCTCTTATGACTTTTTCAGGTCTATTATATTTTTCTTAGAGTTCAGGGTCAAGAATTACATGTTGTATTCCAAGTACAGGTAAAAAATAGCTTAACAAAAGAGTAGAAAATTAGTTTGTATTTCCTTTACTAAAAAACAAAAAAACAAAAAACCCACTAAATTTAAGTTAAATACAGTGTTTTGGTTTCAGGGCAAAAGAGTGGGAAGGACTAGGCAATGGGGGTTTAGGGACTCTCTAGGGTCACACAGCTAGGAAGGATCTAAAGCAATAGTTGAATCCAGGATCTCCCATCTCTAGTCCTGGCTCTCAATCCACTGAGCCACCTAGCTACCCTGCCTATTACCTTTTTTGTATTAACCAAGGGAATATCTTGTATTTAGTTGGCTCTTTTATTTATTTTTTTGAAGAAAGTGAAAAAAAAGGCTACAGTAAAACCAAGACTTTATTAGACTTAGTCTTTAATCTAAATAAATAAGAAAATAATATAATTGATCAAATCAGTTCAAATGACCAACAGCAAAATGTGCAATCTTAACATTTGTGCCACAATAGATTTTTAATTTAGAAAAAGGCTATCTTTGCTATTTTTATAATATATTGCTAGAGCCCATATCAGGAAGTAAATTGAGGGCAACACACTAATCGATCCCTTCTCCTTTGACTCCCTGCATCTAAGTACCCCACCAAAGCACACAGGAATCAGCAGAGGAAAATAACACATTTATTTATCAAAGACAAAAGTGAAAGGGATAGAGGCCAGGACAGTTACGTGTTTCAGAATGACCAGAATGCCTGTAGTGAAAAAATGGGAACATTTTATTTTCTACCCAACATTTTTATATACATAAATAAGAAAAAACAAAAAAATTGTAGTTGGTAGAAATTCCTTTCATGTTGAAAATTGTTTCACTGAACAGCTGGTGAACCCCACTTAAAATTTCATGTTTTCAATGCCACCATTTATGCAATTCTCCAGTGTATGCTATTTTACTTTTTAAATTTACTGTGAAAGTTTCAGATCAGTTTTATCAGAATATTCAGGATTTGCACATTGCATTTGTGAAGGTTTCCCAGCTCTTTGTCATTTGTCATTCCTTAATTTTTTCTACTGCATCACTGAGATACATCCATTTGCAATCATCTCCCCAATTATGGACTAGTTAAAAAAAACCAGGCAAATGTAGCCAAGTTCTCATTTCCCCACAATACTTTTCATTCACAAATTGATCATTGTAGTTTTTGATATTGAATTTGTAGAAAGAAGTTGTATGTTGTTCTAATCTCTACCCTATTGCTCCAACAAATCATTTAACCTCTTTGTGTCTCACTCTGTTTTTTCATCAATATAAAAAGGGAGAAGCACTAGAAGACTTCTATGGTCCCTTCCAGGTTTAAATCTATAAAACTGTGACAAATTTCTGCTGTAGCTCTATTCTCTTTTGTCATAATTATAGCTTATCTTGCCTTATTCCTGAAGCTTAGTTACAGCTCTCAAATGCTTACTGCCACTGGGATAAAGATGCCTAAATCTTCCTTAAAATTCTAGGTGAAGGACCACTTTGATTTTACTAAAAGGTTCGGACATCCTCCAGTTTTCTCTTTAGCATAATTCAACATAATCTTGACCTGCCAAATCTATCAAAACAAAAGCTGTTATCCCTCAATGTCCTCTGTGTTGCTTGAAAAATTTAAAACACCACCACACTTCCCTTGCTAATATATTGTAAAGAATTCAGTCATTTGCAGTACAAATCCAGAGCCTCAATAAAGTAACCTAAGGGGGTAATTATTGTGGGTGCCAGGAAATTGGGATACCAATTTCACTCTGCTATTCTAAGCAAAAAGGGAGCAATTAATCAATAGCCAAGTATAACCATGCAAGCAAAATGAACAGTTTTCTCCATGGACTACCTTAGGTTCAGAATTTTCTAAATGGCCTTACTCCCACCTGCAAGGGAGCCAGAGCAGATCCAACATACATGGAACCAAATCAAAAGATAATGCCAAACAGATCTGCAGGTCTTGTCAGGACCCAGGGATTGGTGGAAGTCAGTGGGTGATATTTGCATTGCATAATTGGCAGAGCCTGTCAGAACACTGAAGAAGCCAGCTGCTGCCTGTTGCTGAGAGCTAATTCCACCTGATCTATTTAATATGATAATGAATTTAATCCTCTCCACATTGAGCCAGAAGTCAGAGTGCAATCTCATTGGTGAACCTGGCATCTGTAGAAGAGAATAAAGCTCCTATTGTGGTTATCATTTTAACTAAAGCAGAGTGATAATCTCTAATCTTAATTTGTATAGTTCTATCTTTAATTCTCTAAGTATTCTTGACTATTGCAGGAGCCATCTATCCATCCATCCATCAGTCTTGCTGGCCCCCAATCATATGAAAGGATCCTTCCTGCTCCTGAATCAAAGAAAGAACATGCAGCTCCAAGAGTCCTGCAGCAAGTCTTGATTAATCTCCAGAGTCACTCCTGTCCCTTTTGAATTGCAGAATCTATCTGAAAACCTCTTAATAGAATCTTTGAGTTAGAGATACCAAAGAGACTCCAGAGGGAGAGATAGAAATTATTAATTTATGTTTCTGTTCATCATTTATACATGCATGCTATTATTTATACTAATAGAAATTTTAAAAAAATAGTGTCATTCAATAGGAAGAAAAGGAATTTCGAAAGCCAAAAGATGGGGGGCAGCTAGGGTGGCTCAGTGGATTGAGAGCCAGATCTAGAGATGGGATGTCCTAGGTTTGAATTTGGCCTCAGACAATTCCTAGGTGTGTGACCCTGGGCATGTCACTTAACCCCCATTGCCTAGCCCTTACTGCTCTTCTGCCTTGGAGCCAAGACACAGTATTTACTCTAACAGAGAAGGTAAAGTTTCAAAAATAAAGTCGGTTTAAGTCCTACTTTGGATGCATTCTAACTGTGTGACCTTGAGCAAGACACTTCATGCACTATACAACTTCTTAAGACTTTAATTCTTAGAGGAGGTCCCTGCTTTTATGGTTAGAGGAGTATCGTTATCTGGTTATTCCATAAATAAATAAAATCACATAGTCAGTCTTTCTCAATATTATTTGTAGGACACTTTTTAAAAAGTGGTTCATTTTTATGATTTAGTTGACATATATTTTGCTCAGTCATTTCAGTCATGTCCAACTCTTTCTAATCCAGTTTGGGTTTGTTTTTTCTTTAAAAAACAAAACAACTTACCTTCCATATTAGAATCAATACTGTGTATTGATTCCAAGGTAGAAGAGTGGTAAGGGTAGGCAATGGGGGTTAAGTATGTTTTAGAGATAAGGAAATGGAGGCAAAGAGGATTAAGTGACTTTCCCAGGGTTTTACAGCTAGTGAGCATCTAGGGATAGACTTGAACCCTGATATACAAATATATATATGAAGGTAGAACTAGTTCAATAAATAAAAAATTGCTATCAAAATCCCTACCACATAATGATAAGAACTACCAATAATGGAATCATCCCAATGGAATAGACCTATGTTGGTAAACCTATGGCATGTGTGCTAGAGGGGGCTGTTCCATTCCCCCCTTTACCTCTGCTGATGACATTTCTCACATGACCCGCCCCTCTGCCCAGCAGCCAATGGGAGCACTTCCTCCCTCCCCTATCTGGGGTAAGGGCGGCTCACACATGGTGTGAGAGTTGCAATTTGGGCGATTGGTCTTTAAAAGGTTCACCATCACTGGAATAGGCTGTCTTCTGAGGGAGTAAGTTCCTGGCAACTAGATGTATTTGAGTAGATGGTGAACAATTGTCAGAAATATTAGAGAGGGAATTCTTTCTTCATAAAAGAGGTCATACTACATAAACTCCAAGATTCCTTTATGCTCCCCTGCTTATGATTTCATGACATGTACTTAAAATTAAAAAAATGGATGTCACTGAGGTGGATGCTCTCTTCAATCAAGAGAGACAGACAGACAGACAGACAGAGAGAAAGAAGGAGACAAAGAGACAGAGACAGAGACAGAGAGGCAGAGAGAGAAAGAAAGACAGAGGTCTTGGAAATTTTAGGCACATTATGTAGACTTTCCTTAATCTCAAATTCTTTATCAGTAATATATTAGTTGACCAAAGATGCTGTCAAAAACAAAAACAACACAATCCAAAAAGATAGACCACTTAAAGGATAAATTAATGAAGTCACTAGGGAATCCTACCTAATTATTTCACAGATCAGAAGAAAATAGAACAATTTCCTAAGGGAGAAAAAATTTTATCATTTAAAAATATAGACTCAAAATAGTGAGTTCTGAGATTTATACTTGGAAGAAGATTTAAAAGCTCAGCTTAGCATCACTGTTGAGACCACTGTACAGATAAGGCCACTGCCATCTTCCTTCGTCAAGGCATCTGCCAGAAAAGAAGAAAAAAGAGGAGGCACTGATACCTCCCATCAGGTGAATTGCTTTTGGGCCATATGGCATTTGATGATACCACATATGATGCCAGTGACATGGAGACCCTGGGGTGAATCTTTAGATTTGATGAATACATTCTTCACGCTTGTCAAATTACTAAATCCACAGCCTGGCATGTCCACAGTCAAGAATGTGAAGATTTAATCATTTTAGCCCCTCCTTATATTTTAGAAGCTACAAGTCAGAATTCAAATGATTGGACAAATTCATCCCTTGATTCTGTGTAATTACTATGTGGGAACAAAAACTTGTTTCTGGTCCATTCACCCAAATGCTCATGTTATTTTATCTGGGATTCCTTTAGTACAGTCGTGTCATGACTGTGAGCCTGAATCTGAGGATACATGAAATTGTGGAGTATGAAATACTCCTTTATGAAGAGTAAATTGACAGGATTTATTTTAAAATGAAGAGTACAAGATTTGTGTGGCAAAGAAATACTGTGTCCGAACAGCTGGTATTCGTGAGAAAGAGCACAAACTGCTGGCAAGTTACAGGCAGCCTCCCACATACATACTGTGAGTTGCAACCCAGTAAGTGGATGATTACAGAGGTTATAAGAAAACTAGAAATAAATACAGTGAACTTGAAAGGACACCTGGAATAAAAAAGGCCTTGATATTAGTTGCCAGCAGAGTCCTCCAGCAGATCCATATGAAAAATTGGACACCAAGATGTTAGTTATGCAAGAGAAAAAGTTGTCAGCTGCAAACATGTGAGTGTCTAAGTATTTCTTACTATGGCAAGTGAGAAATCTGGTGAGAAATCTTGAAAGGCTTTTGCCATCCTTACTTAGGGAGCTAATCTGATCACAACAGAAGAGTAGATACTCTAGTAACCTCTATGTTGGGGAACAGAAGTAATGAGCTATTATAGTACAAAGTAGAGTTTGAAGATGAATGTCTCAGCCAGGAAAGTTACTTCATCTCCCTTTAAAAGTGAGCAGAGCTAAAGCTAAAAACCAGGATAGGATCATCAAAGCTTCATTGCGAGATACCAAATCTAGAGGGTCTTAATAGCATTTTCAGAGTCAGTTAAAAGGCTCAGTAGATAGAGCACTAAGCCTGGAGTTAGGAAGAGCTGAATGAATTAAAATCCAGTCTCAGACATTTACTGAGTATGTGACCCTGGGCAAGTCACTTACCCTCTATTTGCCATAATCCACTGGAGAAGAAAACGAGAAATGATTCAAGTAACACTCCCAGGAAAACCCCATGAACAGTATGTTTCATGGAGTTACAGAGAGTTGTAACCTCAACAACAGCATTTCTAGTCCTTCAGCAGTACAGAAAAATAGAACTTAACTCCTAGTTAGCAAGAATAATTTGTTAAAACAGGAAGATAACACAAGGCCAGGCTGGAGTGAACTCCCCCTTTACCCTGAGTTACTGCCACCAGACATTTCAGTGGCCTTCCCAGCACTGGTTTTCAAAAAAGAACAACTAAATAAATGCATTAGACTAGCTCAGAACAAATTTATATTGGTGCAAGAATTCCTAATTACAGTTCTAGCTTTGTTCTTATGCATCAACCATTATGGTTCCTGCTCTGTTGTTCCTTAGTTTGGAGCAGGACAATTAAATTGCTACTACCTTCAGGAAAACACTGATAATCACATTAAAAATCCAGACATGCCATTTGCCATTGGGCAATAAAGGCCAGTATTCACAAGTTCATGATGCTGATTTGAGATGGTTAAAACAGACTCCTTGACCCAAAGGATACTGGAGAAGATCTCTACCTGCAATGATGGATGAATTTCCAAGGGGAATAGCCCCCACCATTCCTCCAATATTCCAAAGTAATTTTACCAACATTTGGACTTAGCCCTCACTGACTGGCTCAGGTTTGGTTTATTCAAAGGTAATAGATCTATTTATTCTTCACTAAATAATTTGTAGACTGTGTAGGATCCCTTTATTGACACCACAAAACCAGGAAGCTCCTAAAATCTTCAGGCCATCTAGAACCAGTCAACTGGCTGCAGTATTTGTAGTATTTAATTTTCATGAGCCAGGATGAAGCAAGGATCTAGGAGGGGAAAAGGGAAAGCCATACAGTGAGGCAGATACAAATTCTAAATGATCACCTAGTAGTCAGTTTGAATACTTTGAGCAAGCCTCATAGTTATCTCACCTTTCCAGTGTTTGATTCTTTCTTTTCCTTGAAACCTCAAAGTTGACCAGTCCAGTTTTGTGGCTATATTCTCTGTATAAAACATCAGACCTTCTGGTGGTAGATAGTAAAGCAGCAATAGTTATGTGAGTTAAAATCCACTGGGAATGATTACAATTTGTGGTATGGTTTAAAGTTTCCTGATACACTAATAAGACAGTTTCTTTGGCATAATGATAAGCACATCCATGAAATGATTTCTATGCTCAGCTAAAAAAAACAGGTTCTATTCTAACATCTTCCCTTTCATAGATGAGGAAACTGAGGCCCAGGGAGGTTAAATAATTTGCCAAAGGTTTGCCACTTGTGCTCTGAAGAGAGAGATGAAAAAGACCAAATGAACTAATCTGTCTTATTTAAGGTCCACGGATCCTTTAACATGGAACCAAAGCTCTCACTACTCTACTCTATGTCTATCATGGCAGGATGGCATATTGGACCTCATGCTTACTTGTTACCTCTGAGTTTTACTAGCTATGTGTCCATGAGCAACCATCTTTTCTCTTGGTCTCAGTTTTCTCATCCATAACATGGTGATAATAAGTATTAAAACTATCAAAGAATTCTTGAGAGGCTCCAATAAATTTTTAAAGCAGTACCAATCAAATCAAATAAAATATAAAAACTGCTTTATAGATTTTATGGTGATATATATAGATATGTATATAATGACTTCTATTGTTATTATAATAACAAACAAATTCTTGTTTCTTTGTATAGATGACTCTACTAACCTCCACTGGAAAGAGAAACTCTTTCTATTAAAATAACTGACAAATATGGGCCATTATTAAATCTGAAAAAATAAGTCAGGTGAACTGGTATATCATAGGAAATCAAATCAAATTAAAAAGCATGTTATTACTATGCATATATAGATATAGATATTGATATTACTATATGCCAATAACAGTGGTAGAGTGAATGAAATATATTAAAAGTCAGGAAGAGATAGATTTAAATATTGCCTTAGACAATTATTAGTCTTCTGAATATGGGCAAGTCAATTAACTTGTATGAGGCTGAGTTTCCTCATCTGCACCACAAGGAAGTGCCTAGCCCCTAGGGTTACTTTTGGGGTTCAACTGAAATAATACTAGAGTCAAAAATATGTATGCAAAGCCCTGTGAAAGATTTAAAATGCTACAAAATTCTTTATTACTATTATTATTTCTATTATATTTAAACTGGCACTTTATAAATATGATATCAACCAACAACAGCCCATGTAATGGCCTTAAGCAGTAGAATTTGTATGACTGGGACAAAGAAATACAAGGGACATTTCTTTCTTAAATCTTTACATAAATAGGTGACAGCAGGGGATATTTTAAAAACCTATAACCAAGATTTTGCTGCATGGTTAACAAATATAGGATTGAACTATGATGCTTGGGGAAGGTTGTAAACTATATTTATTCATTACAGCAAAATTATGGTTTCAAAAGAATTGGAATAACACATCCATACCTGTTGCTAATGACTCTCTCTAAAAAGAATCAGAATTTTGGGGAAATGTGCAGAAATAAAAATGTCAGGACAGGTGATTAAAGTTTATAATATAGAGAAGAAATAGAGATTTAAATTGTGCCGAAAAAAAAAATAACAATGGAGTTAACAGGATGAGTGATATAAGCTTAATGTCTAGAATTTCAGCCTACCAGAGCTCTGTAATAGACAGCATAGAGGCTGGAAGGAGAACAGAATAATTCAGCATTTGGGCAGGGTTGAGGGATGGATATGAATCATAATAAAAGGCTGCTGAGAAATAGGTGCTTGAGGATGGCAGGAACCTGTCTAGAAAGCGTAGGGTGACAAAAATCCAAGAAGCACAAAACGTCTTGTACTATGAGAATTCAGGAAGAAAAAATAATTTTCTTAATTATTTTCACTTATCTACTATACCTGCATGGTAGGCTCATATATTTGAATCCCAGCAATATCTAAAACTTCTATACTAAACTTTAGGTAATTTATCCTCTTAAAGTATGATAAGATCTGATAAAAATAAGTGATAATATAAATAGATATGATGTACATAGTATAATGCATTGATAAATATAATACAAGCAAAAAAGGAAGATATGATAAAATATTTAGAAACTCATTATTAATGGATAATTAGAATGAAGGGAAAGCCGTGTACTTTTCCCCTAGCTTTTTAAAAAAAATCCCCAACTAGAATATTATTTCATATTACAAGAGCCTTAATTCCTTTCTTCCTATAAAGTGTGTGGGTGTGATGAGGTAATCGCTGAGGTTTCTTTCTATTCTAGCTCTATGGTTCCATGCTTCTGTGAACCACTGGTAACAGGATCACAAACTTTGAAAATATAATAGGGCCTAAAAAGTGACAGATTCACAGAAATTTAGAGGTAGAAGGGAACTCGATATTAACTAATCTAATTCATAACAGGAAAACCTCTCAGCAATAACAACGAAAATATTATCCCCTTTACAAAATTCATGAAAGCCAAGTCTAGGCAACCTATACAAAATATAAAATAGACAAGAAAAATAATTTTCATGAAGAATTCAAATTAGAAAGGACCATTATATTGCATAGCATAGACAATTCAACACATCTAATTGTAAGAAATTTTTCATGACATCAAAGGAAAATTTTCTCTTTTGAAACATCCAAGAATTTCCTGTAGTTGTTCGCTATAAAGCTGAACCAATACTGTCTACTTTGGGTTCCATGGATGCCTCATCAAAGAGTGGAAGTCAGGTGTGATTTTCTGGCCGAGTCTCCTTTTCTCCATTCCAACCATACTCCATCTGTTCCTTATAAAGCATGGACTTGGTTTTAACAAACTTCAAGTAACTCATTTAATAGATGAGGTCACCTAGGCCCAAAGAAATGAAATTACTTGCCTTAGGAGCAGAATGTCCCCTAACTAGCAAAAGATTAATTAAAGTAAGAAGGGAGGGATCAGTCTCTTCCAACAAATTAACCTATTATTGTTATTATTGTTATTCAGTTGTTTTCAATTGTGTTTATCTCTTTATGACTCAATTTAGGGCTTTCTTGGCAAAGATTGCAGAGTGGTTTGCTATTTCTTTCTCCAGCTCCTTTTAGAGACGAGGAAACTGAAGTAAACAGGGATAAGTGGCTTGTCCAGGGTCTATGGTGTCTTTGGTGTAAATCTAAGACAAAGAAATTCTCTGTACCATGCAAGCCAGCACCTTATCTGCAACTTCTAGTCTTAGTGAGTTGCCTACATCACTTGGTCACACAGTCAACAGGTTTATGTAGTGGAACTCGAACCCCAAGTTTTCCTGGATTTGACAATGATTATCTATCTACTATACTCCTAACTTCTCTATGTACATCTGAATACAAATATATTCTATAATTTATGTTTTCTTTCTCTAAGATGTGGTAGTATTTCCTTGATTTGCTTTACTCCTATGCCCAAGGCCATAGGTTTTTAATGTTTGTATTTCTGGGGGTGGGGAATTAAAAAGAACCCTTAAAAATATGGTTAAAAGAAAACCAAAAAAGTATTTTTGTACAAAATAGGTCTACTTTGCTTTGGATGTGGACAGATAAATGTCCTTAGGTTTAAGAGGTAGCTAAGAAATGTTTTATTAGGCTGTCTAATCATTAGCAAATATGGAATTTAATGAGGTAGAAAGTCTGTTTTCAAGTGTTGTCCCTCAGGTAACTGTTAAAATAAGAACTACAGAAACTCATAATTGGATTTTAGGAAAAAGGAAGGACCTAATTATAGGTAGCTTTCTGAATATGATCATATAGTTGGCACCCACTCTGATCAATAAATATGAATGAAACTGGTATACTAGATTCTGTTAGTTTTTTTCTTTTTTTTCCTTTTTAACACTTACCTTCTATCTTAGAATCAATACTAAGTATTAGTTTCAAGGCAGAAGAGTGATAAGGGTTAGACTTGTCCAGGGTAACACAGCTAGGAAATGTCTAAGGACAGATTTAAACCCAGTTCACTGAGCCACTTAGCTGTCTCCTAGATTCTTTTTCATTATGACCTGGGGCTTGCTTCTCTGGTTCTTCACTCTACTGCTCCCCATCAACCTCAGCAACAGACCTTCCTTCTGATTCACCTACTCCCAATACAATTCTACGAGCCCCCTACAGGTATTGTTGGAAAACAAAATTAAACAACTATGTTAAGAGCTTATAGATGCTGATGGTCAGATAATGTTACAAAAAGATCTGAAACTCTAGGTGTTAGGTTAAGGTACTGTGTCTACCTAGAACTCTTCATAGACATTCTAATCTATATGAAATTTGATAGAAAAGGTCTGTTATGACTCTTCTGACCAGCTTTTCCAATATTAGAATGTGGTAAATTATACTAAATGCATTATCGATTTCCTGGCAAGGAGGCAGAAGCATCACCAAACTAATAATGTGAAAACCTTCTAATTGATAAAATAAATGTCATATTTTCCTTAAAAACAAGGAAACATCAAAAAGAACCATTTTTATTTCAAATACATATTGCTGTTCAGCTATTTCTATCATGGCTCATATCCAGATAAAGGAAGAACAATTATCTTTCAAGGAAAGGGCCCTAGAAAGCTTTAAACTATTCTAGTTACATATCTAGTTTCTTTATTAGGAAAGATTATGAATGAACTTTTAAAAGTACTCAGTTTGTTGGGTACTATTCTCATTACCAATAGTAATTAATGTGTATTATGAACTAATCATCTGTGAAATTTTAATTAAACTCCAGATTATTTTTTTAAATCATAGGAACACTTCAAGAGACAAGTAACTTTTTGTTATCCCATATCTTACAAATGAACTATTTGCATTTTAAAAGAAATGGCTCCTATTGTTCCTAAATTATTGGCTGGAATAAATTAATGAAAGAGAAGTTGCTCTGTGTGATAAATGTGATTATGTTTTATATAAGCCAATTCATGACAGGGAAATGGAATGGATGGGGAGTGGGCTGCAAGGAAAAGATGGTGGGGAAGAAGTGGGGAGAGAAGAAAATTTTTTTAAAAAGGATGGTGAAAAGTAGAAGAAAGATTGACTAAACCTCTATTTTGTACATTTATATATATATATATATATATATGTATATATATATATATACAGCATTGGTCTCCTACAAGTATTTACTGTTCCCTCTAGTTGTTAAGAGATCTCGAGACCTCCTCAAATTATCTTTTTTGTGAAAATACTTTATCTCCCCACTGAAAGTGAGCTTCTTGGGGCTAAGGACTATTTTTCATTTTATTTTTCTACTCCCACTCAATGCTGAGGATATCACCTTTATTATAGTAGGTGAATAATAAATATTTATTGAATGACTGAAGGGTGAATGTTCTTCTTGGCCTTGTAAATTATTTATAGAATAGCATAGTATGTTGAAATCAGAACTGCTTTTGGAGCCAGGAAACTAAGGCCTGACATTTATGTGTGTGGCAATGGACAAATGGCTTAACCACTCTGGAGCTCAGTTTGCTTGTCTTAAAAAGTCTTAAGAATAAAGTTGGTGATATCTACCTTACATGGTTTTAATGAGACAAGCTTTTTGAAAATTCTAAAATGTGAACTGTCTAGGATCAACAACTTTGTATTTTGCATTCTTAAGTTTGTCTTTTAAGATTGGACATCATTTTCAGGTATGGCTGTACTTTATAAGTGGTTGACAGGGGAGTTGCTATTGTAACTCAGTTATTTCCTTTCCCCAAAGTGGTCCAATATTGATAGGTTAAATCTATTTCTTTCCTTTAGCAATCTCATTCATTTCCATGATTTCAACTTCCACTTCTATGTGAATAAATCACAAAGTTTTATTTCCAATCCCTGATCAAGTGGAAGGTACTATTCAACCACAATATGGCTAAAATCCAGGAGAAAGTAAGCTCTTGAGGGCAGGAACTATTATTATATATCTTTGGATCCACACTACCTCGCATAATATTCTACACATAACAAGCAGTCTAATACTTTAATTGACTTTTTGAAATATGGGTTTTCTTGAATATTTGCTCATTATATTTCCTACCTGGTATCAAGGAGTTAGGGAATAAGACCATGTCTTTAATTATTATGAAGGAAAGAAGCATTAAAGAATATTGCGTCAATGATTGAAGTTTCCTTCTTTCCCAATCAAAATATAAATACCACACCTGTCTAATGAGGTTAGAATTTGGACATGTTAAAATTTGGACATTCAAGCCAAAATTTCAGAATGGACCCCCTTTCTCATTTGGATGTCAAAACCCCAGCCTCTTTACAGCTCACCTAGGTAGCACTGGCTCCAGGAAGTGGGCATCTTCTTTATCTATTATCGGATAGTGGAGATCATTAGTTCACAGTCAGCTAAATTCGCATCACAAGTATTAATCCCTACAGAGAAATCATCCTGCTCAAATAGTACATATGATAACCCAACTGAGTCAACACATTTAAAGGCAGACACCAAACTGCAGAAACTCTATTGCCATGCAGTAGAAACAGCATAGACTTAAACTAATGACCCTTAGTTCAAATCCTATCTATGATGGTTACTATCTGTATGATTTTAGAAAATTCACTTAATCTCTCTGGCCTCAGTTTCTTCATCTGCAACATGAGGAGATGACAGATGGCCCCTGAAGTCCCTTTCACTACAAGATCTATGATCCAAAAGCCAGCTAAACATATATATATATATATGTATACATATATACGCATACATATATAAATGATTTTATATGTACTCCTTTAATCAGAGTTTGTTCATTTTACATGGTCAAAAAGGTAGTGAGAGTCAATTCTAGTTCTCCTGTAAGTCCACTACTCTTTTTGTTACAACATTTAACCTCTCAAATACCACTGGGTACAGGATGATTTTCTTCTGATCTCTTGCCATCTAATTTTAGACTAAAAAAGACACCGTAGCATGCATGACTTTATGTTTGGGACCTATCCCAATGAATCTTTTTTACAAAGTATTTCCTGTAACAATCCTCTGCATTTAGTTTGAGCCAATCAGTATTGAGGACTTTGGATTTGGAATATAAATGTTTGTAACTGTGTGTGCTTAATCCAGAAATTAATAGCATGAGACTCAGTTGATCAGAATTATCCTATAATTCTTCTGGATTAAGATGGTGGCAGAGTAAAAAGCAGCTGCTTGACCTCTCCTAACCCACACATATAGGACTCCTCAAGAAGACATAAAAACAAATCCAGACAAACAAAAGGACCCCTCAACAGGGTGCAGCATTGAAGGTACATGGAATCGGGGCATTTCCATGCTATAAGGGTGTGAAATAGTTCTCACTAAAAGGCAGGCTGAGCAACCCCCTCCCCCCACACCACCTAGAGTGCCAAAGCCAGTGCAAAAAAGTTAGAACAAGTTTGGGGCACCCATTAAGTCATTGGCAGCTATCTGGGGTCACCAGGGCCTGCTCCTGAGAGCATCAAGACTTAAGACCCCAAGAGGCTAAAGAACGTGCGGACTGTGAGCTCAGGCTCAGATGTAGATCCTGAGCTCAGGCATGGACCTTGAGTGGGGATTCAGTGCAGAGGGGTCCATGACTGCGGAATCAGTGCCCTGAGACTGTTAAAGGAGCCTTGGGCAGAGGAACAAGCAAGGGGACCACCAGGAGCCTGGACCCTGAGAACAACTAGATCTGAGACCTCAGGAGCCTAAAGAGCACAATCAGACCCTGGGCTTGAGGATAAAGCTGAGAGGGCACTGGGATAAAAATGGCAAGCGAGACTCAGGAACCCCAGAAGAGAAAGATCAAGAAGAAACCTTTAACACTTGACAAGTTTTACACAGAAACAATCCAGACAACAGAACAAACAGCAGAGGAGAACAAACAAGTAACCATATCCAAACTTTCCCAAAAAAATGAAAACTGGTCACAAGGTCTAGAAGACTTCAAATCTGAGATTATGAGAAAGATGGAAGAGATCAAGCAAAAAATAACAGTTTAAAAGGCAGAATTTCACAATTGGAAAGTGAGGCTAGTAAATCAAAGACCAGAAATGACCAGATTGAAAAGGCTAGAATTCTCTAAAGGCTAGAATTGGGCAATTAGAAAAACAAGCCACCAAATCAAAAGAACTGATAAGCAAATTGGAGACCAAAATCAAACAGCTGGAAAATAGGATAGACCAAATGAAAAAGGAAAATGAAAAGCTTATAGCAGAAAACCAGTTTCTAAAGACAAGAATTGGGCAAGTAGAAGCCAATGATCTCTCAAGACAGCAAGAACAAATGAAACAAAGTCAAAAGACTGATTAAATAGAAGGAAACATGATATATCTCAATGAGAAATTGACAGATCAAGAAAACAGGTCTAGAAGAGACAACTTGAGAATCATTGGTCTTCCTGAAAAAGGAAAAATTAATAGAAATATGGACTCCATACTAAAAGAAATTATTCAGCAAAACTACCCTGAAGTTCTACAACAAAAAGAGGGGTGAATATAAACATTGAAAGCATCCATAGATCACCCTCTACACTAGACCCTGAAAAGACAATCCCCAGGAATATAATAGCCATATTCAAGAGCTTCCAAGTAAAAGAAAAAAGTTTACAAGAAGCCAATAAGAGACAATTCAGATATCAAGGAGCAACAATCAGGATCACACAGAACCTGGCAGCCTCTACAATACAAGACCCCAAGCCTTGGAATATGATATTCAGAAAGGAAAGAGAACTGGGATTACAACCAAGGATCATCTACCCATCAAAACTGACTATATACTTCCAGGGGAAAGTTTGGGCATTCAACAAGATAGAAGATTTCCAAGTATTTGCACAGAAAAGACCAGGACGAAATGGAAAGTCCAATATCCAACCACAAAAATCAAGAGAAACATGAAAAGGTAAATAAGAAAGAGAGGGGGAAGAAAAAAACTCTTATTTTTTAAATTTGCCTCTTTAAGGGCTTCAATAGGATCTAATTATTTGTATTCCTATGTGAAGAAATGTTATGTATAATTCTCTGTAGTGAACTCTATTCACTATTATAGTATTCACTATTATAGTAATTAGAAGACTTATTCATAGGGAGAGGTTGGAATACTAAATGGTCTAAGATGATATGGGGGTGGGAAAGAGGGGGTTTGAATAGTAGAGGACACCAAGAGAAACTTCAAAGAATAAGAAAAATAGGATATTCTATTACACACAAAGAGGGAATGGGAAGGAGAACGGATGAATACTATTATAAGAAGGAGAGGAAGAGAGCATTAAAAGGTAATATTTAAACCTTACTCTCAGTGTAATTAACCTTGAGTGAGAAGAGTAGCTATATCCACTGGGATATAAAACTCTATCTAATCCTACTGAGAAAGTCAGAAGGGATAAACCAAGGGGAGCAGGGGAGTGAAGAAAGGGGAGGGAATTCATTAGGTATTAAAAATAAAAAGAGGGGAATAATAAGGGGAGGGGTAGAAAGGGAAGTAAATCAAGGGAGGGGACAAGGGTTATTGGCTTAAAGCAAACTACTGGTTTAAAAGGAAATAGTGTAAGAAGAAAGGCTAGACCAAGGAGAGGATACCAAAATAATGGCTAATATACAACTGATAATTAGAACTCTGAATGTGAATGGAATGTGTAAAAGTGAAATTTGGGAGATGCCATCTAAAAGTATATATATTTTCTATGGACACGTGGAAATTATCAAACTGCATTTCCTGTGATCCAACGGGTTTCCGTTTCTGGTTCTTTGGGCATGGGGATGCCTACGTCTCCACACAGAACAGTTTAAATCTCCTGGGTTAGGGGGGAGTGGCCTCTTGGTCAGCAGACTCAGGAGGAGACGGGAGGTAACAATTATGGCGGGGCAGTAGTTTTGAATTCTTACAAGCTTGTGGTCTAATGACTTTATCTATCAGCATGGCTTTAATTAAATTACTAATTTATATATTTTCATATATATATATATATGAAAATATTTAATTTGTATATTTTTAACCTTTATCATTTTTATCCTTATAATTTTGGCAACCTCTGATGATCTTTCTTCTTAAGCTTCCTGTTCTTAAGTTCCCTGAAAGGGCAACTGGTAACCCTAAGACCTGAGGAAACAGTAAGGAAGGTCAAAGTCAGGGATGGGAAGAGATTAATTCTGTCAACAAAGGGAACAGATGAACTAGCCCATAAAACGGAAGCAAATAGCAGAGTGGATTAGAAACCAAAATCCTACCTCATGTTGTTTACAAGAAACACATATGAGGTGGGTGGACATATACAAGTTTAAAGTAAAGGGCTTGAGCAAAATCTTTTGTGCTTCAAATGAGAAAAAGAAGGCAGGAGTGGAGATCATGATTTCTGACAAAGCCAAAGTAAAAATAGATATGATTAAAAAAAAGACAGGGAAGTTAATTACATCCTGATAAAAGGCACTATAGACAATGAGGAAATAACAGTTCTCAATATGTATGCACCAAATAACATAGCATCCAAATTTGTAAAGGAGAAACTGGCAGAGCTCAAGAAGGAAATAGATAGTAAAACCATACTAGTGGGAGATCTAAATTTTCCTTTTTCAGTTCTAGATAAATCAAATCAAAAAATAAATAACAAAGAGGTAAGAGAGGTGAATGAAATCCTAGAAAAATTAGATTTAATAAATATGTGGAGAAAAATAAATAGGGACAAAAAGGAATACACCTTCTTTTCAGCTGCACATGGCACATTCACAAAGATTGACCATGTTATAGGCCATAGAATCATTGCATACAAATGCAAAAGAGCAGAAATAATAAATGTAACCTTCTCAGATCATAATGCAATAAAAATAATAAATAGTAAGGGCATCTAGATAGTCAAATCAAAAACTAATTGAAAATTAAATAATATTATTCTCCAAAACCTGCTAGTGAAAGAAGAAATCATGGAAGCAATCAACAATTTCATTGAAGAGAATGACAATGATGAGACATTCTACCAAACTCTGTGGGATGCAGCCAAGGCAGTACTCGGGGGGAAATGCGTATCCTAGAGTGCATATATTAACAAAATAGGGAGGGCAGAGATTAATGAATTGGGCACACAACTTAAAAAATTAGAATGCGAGCAAATTAAAAATCCCCAGATGAAAACTAAATTAGAAATACTAAAAATCAAGGGAGAAATTAGTAAAAATCAAAAGTAAAAGAACTATAGAATTAATAAATATGACTAGAAGCTGGTATTTTGAAAAAACAGATAAAATAGACAAAGTACTGGTCAATCTAATAAAAAAAAAGGAAAGAAGAAAACCAAATTGATAGTATCAAAGATGAAAAGGGAGACCTCATCTCCAATGAGGGGGAAATTAAGGAAATCATTAAAAACTACTTTGCCCAATTATATGGCAATAAATATAGCAATCTAGGTGATATGGATGAATATTTAGAAAAATATAAATTGGCTAGATTAACAGCAGAAGAAATAGAATATCTAAATAATCTCATATCAGAAAAAGAAAATGAACAAGCTATCAAAGAACTCCCTAAGAAAAAATCGCCATGGCCTGATGGATTCACAAGTGAATTCTATCAGACATTCAAAGAGCAACTAATCCAGATACTATACAAATTATTTGATAGTATAAGCAAAGAAGGAGCCCTTTCAAATTCCTCTTATTACACAAATATGGTACTGATTCCAAAACCAGGGAGATCAAAAACAGAGAAAGAAAACTATAGACCAATCTCCCTAATGAACATAGATGCAAAAATCCTAAATAGAATACTAGCAAAGAGACTCCAGCAAGTGATCAAGAGGATCATCCACCATGATCAGGTGGGATTTATACCAGTAATGCAAGGATGGTTCAACATTAGGAAAACCATCCACATAATTGACCATATCAACAATCTAACAAACAAAAATCACATGATTATTTCAATAGATGCTGAAAAAGCATTTGACAAAATACAGCACCCATTTCTATTGAAAACCTGGAAAGTATAGGAATAGAAGGTCCTTTCCTAAAAATAATAAAAAGGATATACCTAAAACCATCAACAAGCATCATATGCAATGGGGATAAATTAGAAGCCTTCCCAATAAGATCAGGAGTGAAACAAGGATGTCCATTATCTCCTCTATTATTTAACATTGTACTAGAAACACTAGCAGTAGCAATTAGAGAAGAAAAAGAAATTGAAGGTATCAAAATAAGCAATGAGGAGACTAAGCTATCACTCTTTGCAGATGATATGATGGTCTACTTAAAAAATCCTAGAGAATCAACTAAGAAGCTTGTAGAAATAATCAACAACTTTAGCAAAGTTGCAGGATACAAAATAAATGCACATAAATCATCAGCATTTGTATATCTTTCCAACACATCACAGCAGCAAGAGGTAGAAAGGGAAACACCATTTAAAATCACCATAGACAACATAAAATACTTAGGAATCTATCTACCATAACAAACACAGGAATTATATGAAAACAACTACAAAACACTTTCCAAACAATTAAAACTAGATCTAAACAATTGGAAAAACACTGATTGCTCATGGGTAGGAGAACCTAACATAATAAAAATGACCATTCTACCCAAATTAATTCACATATTTAGAGCCATAGTTATAAAACTACCAAAAATTATTTTTACCGAGTTAGAAAAAACAATAACAAAGTTCATTTGGAATAACAAAAGGTCAAGAATATCAAGGGAAATAATGAAAAAACATGTGAAGGAAGGTGGCCTAGCAGGACCAGATATTAAACTGTACTATAAAGCAGCGGCCATAAAAACAGTATGGTACTGGGTGAGAGGCAGAAGGGAGGATCAGTGGAATAGACTTGGGATAAGTGATGTCAGCAAGACAGTGTATGATAAACCCAAATAGCCCAACTTTTGGGACAAGAATCCACTATTTGACAAAAACTGCTGGGAAATTTGGAAAACAATATGGGCAAGATTAGGTTTGGATCAATATCTCACACCCTACATCAAGATAAATTCAGAATGGGTGAATGACATGAATATAAAAAGGGAAACTATAAATAAGTTAAGTGAACACGGAATAGTATACTTGTCAGATCTCTGGGAAAGGAAAGATTTTAAAACCAAGCAAGAGCTAGAGAAAAATTACAAAATGTAAATTAAATGGTTTTGATTGTATTAAACTAAAAAGCTTTTGTACAAACAAAAACAATGCAGCTAAATTCAGAAGGGAAACAACAAATTGGGAAAAATCTTTATAACAAAAAACTCTGACAGGGGTCTAATTACTCAAATATACAGGGAGTTAAATCAATTGTATAAAAAATCAAGCCATTCCCCAATTGATAAATGGGCAAGAGACATGAATAGACAATTTTCAGGTAAAGAAATCAAAACTATTAATAAGCACATGAGAAAGTGTTCTAAATCTCTAATAATCAGAGAAATGCAAATCAAAACAATTCTGAGGTATCACCTCACACCTAGCAAATTGGCTAAAATGAAAGAAGGGGAGAGTAATGAATGCTGGAGGGGATGTGGCAAAATTGGGACATTAATGCATTGTTGTGAACTGATCCAACCATTCTGGCTGGCAATTTGGAACTATGCTCAAAGGGCTATAAAAGAATGCTTCCCCTTTGATCCAGCTATACCATTGTTGGGTTTGTACTCCAAAGAGATGATAGATAAACAGACTTGTACGAAAATATTTATAGCTGTGCTTTTTGTGGTGGCAAAAAACTGGAAAAGGAGGGTATGCCCTTCAATTGGAGAATGGCTGAACAAATTGTGGTATATGCTGGTGATGGAATACTATTGTGCTCAAAGGAATAATAAACTGGAGGAATTCCATGTGAACTGGAAAGACCTCCAGGAATTGATACAGAGCGAAAGGAGCAGAGCCAGAAGAACATTGTACAGAGGCTTATATACTGTGGTAAAATTGAATGTAATGGACTTCTGTATCAGCAGCAATGCAATGACACAGGACAGTTCTGAGGTATGTATGGTAAAGAATGCTACCCACATTCAGAGGAAGAACTGCAGGAGAGGAAGCATATGAGAAAAACAACTGCTTGAACGCATGGATTGAGGTAGTCATGATTGGAGACGTAGACTCAAAACTACCACACCAATGCAACTAACAACAATGTGGAAATAGGTCTTGATCAATGACATATGTTAAAACCAGTGGAAATGTGCATTGGCTATGGGTGGGGGGAGTGCGGGGCATGAAGGGGAAAGTAGGAGCATGAATCATGTAACCATGTTAAAAATGAATATTAATAAATGGTTAAAAAATAGAAAGAAAATCATAAAATGTAAAATAAATTATTTTGATTATATCAAACTAAAAAGCTTTTGTACAAACAAAAACAATGCAGCTAAAATCAGAAGGGAAACAACAAATTGGGAAAAAATCTTTATAACAAAAACTCTGACAGGGGTCTAATTACTCAAATATACAAGGAGTTAAATCAATTGTATAAAAAATCAAGCCATTCCCCAATTGATAGGGCAAGGGACATGAATAGGCAATTTTCAGATAAAGAAATCAAAATCATTAATAAGCACATGAGAAAGTGTTCTAAATCTCTAATAATTAGAGAAATGCAAATCAAAACAACTCTGAGATATCACCTCACACCTAGCAGATTGGTTGAAATGATAGAAGGGGAGAATAATGAATGTTGGAGGGGATGTGGCAAAATTGGGACATTAATGCATTGCTGGTGGAGTTGTGAATTGATCCAACCATTCTGGCTGGCAATTTGGAACTATGCTCAAAGGGCTATAAAAGAATGCCTACCCTTTGATCCAGCCATACCATTGTTGGGTTTGTACCCCAAAGAGATCATAGATAAACAGACTTCTACGAAAATATTTATAGCCGCACTTTTTTGGTGGCAAAAAACTGGAAAAGGAGAGTATGTCCTTCAATTGGGGAATGGCTGAACAAATTGTGTTATATGCTGGTGATTGAATACGATTGTGCTCAAATGAATAATAAACTGGAGGAATTCCATGTGAACTGGAAAGACCTCCAGGAAATGATGCAGAGCGAAAGGAGCAGAGCTCGAAGAACATTATACACGGAGACTGATACACTGTGGTAAAATAGAATGTAATGAACTTCTGTTCTAGCAGCAGTGCAATGACACAGGACAATTCTGAGGGACTTATTGTAAAGAACTCTACTCACATTCAGAGGAAGAACTACAGGAGTCGTTTGAAACATAGAAGAAAAAAAAACTGCTTGAACACATGGGTTGGGGCAGACATGATTGGGGACTGTAGACTCGAAACTACCACTCCAATGCAACTATCAATAATTTGGAAATAGGTCTTGATCAATGACACATGTTAAAACCAGTGGAAATTCGCGTCGACTATGGGGTGGGATTTTGGGGGGTGAAAAGGAAAGTAAGAGCATGAATCATGTAACCAAGTTAACTTTTCAAAAAAATAAATATTATTAAATGTTAAAAATAAAATAAAATAAAATAAAATAAAAAGAATTACCCTATCATCCTATTGCAAGAGCAAAAAGAGTGATGGAGTTAGATTTCGGTAGACTGCGGGAGTTGGGTCTCAGCACCATCAGATCCTTTAAAACAATAGCCATAAAATACTTGATGAAATTTGCAGTGGAGTAATAAATAATTACAGGAAAATAAAAACATTGATAGTCCTTTTTGAATATTCATTCACTTGCCAGCTGGTGCTGGTTTGTTGGCCTTGACTTAAAATGTCTTTTTATATCTAATTCCATGCTTCACAACTCCAAGGCTCTCTGCTATTCTTAAGTAATTTGTTCATATTTTTCTCTGTAGATCCCAAATCCTTCATCCTTGATCCTTAAGAAAAAGCAACCAATTTATTTCAGAAAAAGTGTTCACACACATGGAAAATCTAGATGCTTTTTGTTTCAGACATATATTCATCTACCCTTCTAAGTAGCATGTTAGTTTCTATAGAAATATACCACAGTGACTATCCATCTCATGGAAAATTAAGGGATTTGAAAAGCATGTATATTTTTAACCTTTAATTCTTCACCACTCTCTCCCCACATCACATTTTTTATGCTTAATCTTGGCACTAAAGAAGTGTTTATGTTTTTCCTCCTGCTTTTACCAAATTTTATATCTCTTATAGTCATTACCTCGGTATTTTCAAAGTGCTTTTTCTCTTACTTTCTCAAGTGGTGACACACTTTTCTTGCCCTCAATTTTGCTATTATGATAAGGTGGAAAATGGGAATAATCTGAAGAGAATTAAGAAATCATCCCCTTTCTTTTACCTTTCTCCAGTCACAGTGGAATATTTGACTACCCCTATAAATATTATGGAATCTGATATGTGAATTTTTTCTTTATCTTCCCCACAAATGGTTCTTATTACTATCACTTCCAGGTCACCAGTTCCAAACGATGCTTGTGTATGTATCACCATCACTATCCAGCTTCCCTTTAGGTGCCATTTCTATCCTAATTAGTATACAAATTCCTTTATGGCACAGAGTAAGTACTAAACAAATGTATGATTTATTCATATATATGTATATATATATATCTGTCAATCTATCTATCTACCTATCCAACTATCTATTCACCTACCTGTCTATATTTTGTGTAGATGAAAGGAGAAAATAGTTATTTAAAGACAAATTGGAAGGTAGAATTCAGGGAGGATAACAAAGGGTGTATCAAAAGCATGCCAAGTTATATAAATAACTCTAAATAAATAAGCTATAAATAAATAACATCATTAGTGTTCAGTTTCCCAATGATGGGGAAAAATAAAGACAACAAAATGTGTTTGTTTTTGCTGTTGTTGATTTGTTTTGTTTTAGATATCAATAAGGGAAGAGAGGAAGAAGGAAGAATAAAGATTATTTTTGAGAATAGATGTGATGTTGCTACCTGATGACAGGAGAACTTTTTCAATTATTACTTTTGTTTCTATCTCTTTTGCCAATAAGAATGACCTTTAATTGGGAAGGACAGAACCAAAATACCTAATAGATATCATATGCCTATTATACCCAAGGTAAAACAGAAGATAGTAAAGAAAAAAATGCAAATTGCTGCCCTTGATGAATGTGTCACCTGGCACAGATGAATGACATTCCTGGATGATAAAAGAACTGGCAAATGTGATTACAGAGACATTGCCATAATGTGTCAAAGGATATGAAGAGTAAGAAAAGTACTGCAGGTATGGAGAATGGCAAATGACCTGCTTTAAAAAAAAGACAAAATTAAAACCTAGTGATTCCAAAAAGTCTGCATGACTTTAATAAAATATATCACTCCAAATTAATCCAGTCTCCATTTTTTATAAGTTTCTAAACTGGAGATTGGGAGAATTTTATTGCTATATTTTTTCTGGATTTTAATATTGAAAATAGTATCTCTTACTATTCTTATAGAAGAGACAGCAAAATATGAGCTAGATAACCAAACAATACAAGTAGATAAATTTGGAAATGCCTAAATGAATAGATTAAAAATCAATTAATATCAAATGGAAATGAAATTATATATGGAGTGTTCCTGGGACTTTTTTTTGGTCCTATATTGTTTTACCTTTTTTTCATTAACTTAGATAAAGGAATAGATATTAAACTTATCAAATTTGCAGATGACAAAGTTGAAACGGATAACTAATCCAAAAGAGGAGAATGATAGCAGCCAAAAAGTTTTGGGGGTCAAATTTATGAGTTGAAAATTTGTATAGGTTAATGTAAACTTGTAATTAGTTCAAAAAATGTACTTCACAATTACAAGGTGAGAGAAGGAATGGTTAGAAAACAATTATCAGAAAAAATGGGAAATTTTTGGTGGACTTCAAATTTAGCAAGAGAAAACAGTGACATATGGCAGACCCAAAAGCTAATAGGGTCCTAGGCTCTAGCAAGATGCATAGGTTCCAGAAATAATAAGATCTTCATAATACTGTCCCCTGTTGATATCAGAAGACATTTGGAATATTATTTTTCTTTCTAAACAGAGTTTGAGAAGCATGTTGATAAGCAAAAGAATGTTAAGAGAAGACCCAGCACAATGGTGAAAGACCTCAATTTCATGGAGACTATTTTACCCTGGGGAAGTCAGTAGATTAATTAGGGAAAAAAGGGGTGGAACATGAAACCTTCAAGAATTAGAGCTATCATCTAGAAATATAATTAAGGATCTCATTTTTTGAGCAAAAAGAATATATTTGTACAAAATCTTTATAGCAGTTTTCTTGTGATAGCAAAGAAATGGAAATTGAGGATATATCCATTAACTTGGAAACAGGTAAACAAATATCAGTATATGATTATAATGGAATACTACTGAACTATAAGAGATGATAAGTGGAATGATTTCAGAGAAAACTTAGAAAGATTTATATAAATTGATTCAAAGTGAATTGAGCTAAACAAGAAGAACATTGATCATGGTAGCAGCCATATCATATGAACTACTACTGTGAATAACTTAGTCATTCTCAGCAGTACATTGATCCAAGACAATAAAAAAGGACCCATGATGATAAAAGTCATAAGCCTCCAGAGAAAGAAGTGATGAAATTTAAATGCTCAAAGAAATATACTATAGTTAGGTTTCTTTTATCATTTTTTTGTTCGTTTTCTTCCACAAAATGACTGATATGGAAAAAAAATGTTTTATAAGATTACACATGTACAATCTTAGGGATGGATGGAGAGAATTTATAGCTTGAAGTTTAAAAATAAAAATATTTAAATTGTTTTTACATGTAATTGAGGGGCAGAGGGAAATAAAATATTATTTTTAAAAATAAATCTTTTGGTCCCAGGGTACAGAATTAGTAATAATATGTGGATATTACAAAGATGCAAATTAAGTTCTAAAACCTTCCTAACTATTCAAGGTATTCAAAAATCAAATTAAATATCTTTGGAGATAACTGTGGATTTCCCCTCACTGATGCTCTTTAAACAAAGACTAACCAATCATTTTTGGTTGTGTAGGTGTTTTTTTTTTTTGTTTGTTTTGTTTTGTTTTATTGAAGATGGTGTGGGTATGGGTTAAGTTATAAGGCCACTGAGATCTTTTTCTAACTGAAATATGATTCAAGTTCCACCCTATTCATTGATATTTGTCTTCTTTCCCTTTATATTCCTATTAATACTTCTTCCCTCATTTTCTAGTTTCATTTGCCTCCTCCAATTCCCTTTCCCTATGCTCATTTCTACATAGCTTCCCCTTATCTATTATGACTATAATGTCCCTAATCACTTCAGTATTCAGATAGCATGAGACATTAGGGACAAGTAGCACTGGTGCTAGTGATTGGAGAAACCCTAAAAGGAGACAGAAACAAATGGAGGTGGAGGTGGGGTGTTAGGAAGGATAGCAATAATAAAAGACCTTGGAATCAGGCTAGACAGGGGAAGGGAGATGGCGATGGAATGACCGAAGCAACTTCAGCCTGAGCATGGGGAATTAAATGAACATCTCGGGTGATATTCAGTGGCAGACTAGACCAGATTGAAGAGTAGGATTAATACAATACTCTTCAATTGCAGCTAATGTTAATTGGCATTTATAATGTTGTGCAAATTACTTGTTTGAAGGTAAAATAATTAAATGTATTGACTGATTTAATAAACCTTATAACTTTACCATCTTGAAAAAACATTAATAAACAATTTATATCCTTTTGCTATAATTGCTGTTTCGACAATATTTGGCATTCAGTTCACAAGATTCTGACACATATTCTTTAATTCTTCATCATAAAACCAGAAATTACATCAGCTATTAAGTATACCTTTGACAAACAGACCATTTTTCTAAGTTCAGTATTATTCAGAGCCCATAGATTTTCAAAACTAAGTCTCTAGGCCATCAAACCATATTTATCTTCCACTCTTGTTTGCATTTCTTCACTTTCCTAATAAGTGGCATGATGCAAAGTTGAACTGGTGGATTCCATCTTCATTTAAGAATTTATATAAGCCAGAATAATTCTGCTTCACAGTAGTGTATGTAACATCTTAAAGTCCTTTATGTATATTATCTTATGTGAGTCTCACAGAAATGTTGTGAGGCAAGCTTTATGATTGCATTATCTTTGCTTTGTAGATGAGGCAACTGATTCTCAGCAAGGTCAAGTGATTTGCCAATGATTACATAGGAAGAATTAGAATTGGGGTTTGAACCATGACTTCCTGTCTATGTCTAACATTCTATCCCACATACTGTACTTTGCCAGTCAACGGATAAAGAGAAGTACTGGTTCTGTCAGGAGAAAATAACAAGATCAATTAATTTGGATTTTTCTAAACTAAAGGAAAACATTATGGTAGAGGCAATAGAATTATTCATATTAGAGAATAACCAGCGGCTCAGTCAAGCCAAAACATACCTGGAGACCAATCAGGAAGAAACCAACAGATTTCTGTTCTGTTGTATAAACATTTAGGTGGATGAGGAAACTTGGCCAATTTGCAATATTTAAAATAAAATGTGCTCACCATTGTGTGTATGGGGTAGGGGCTAAGAGGAAGCATCTAGTCAATGAATGAATTACTAGAACTATTTCTAGGAGAAGATCAGAGACAATAGTCTAATGACTTTTTATTATTCCTTTTTGAACTCATACCTTACTAATCCAAAAAAAAGGATAGATTGAAAATGATTACTATTTTAAATAAGAGCAAGAATTTTGATAGCATTTAATTACTTCGTTAGGATGATTTTACTATTATGCAAGTATGATTTCTACTTTTCTTTCTAACTATAAGAGAGGTAAAAATAGTATCAACAGAAGGAAAAAAAAGTGGGGCAAGTGGGATGGAAAAGGAGGAAGGAGAAATTAAACAGAATATACATTGACCAGCGAACTGCCTATTTCTGAGACTCAAATTCAGGCTTGGTATTATCTTTATTAAAAGCATAGTTCCCCTGAATTAAGTCACAACATTTTACAAGCTAGCTCAAATGTGAGATAACACCCTTACCGTCTTATTGAGAAGTAAGTCACAACATGGAATTGGCATGCAGCACAGGCTGTTGGAGGATGAATGACATCAACAATTTTGCAAAAAGCTGTGTGTAAGGTCCAATGTGTTTTTTTCTTAATCTCTCAGATTTGCTCTGTTGCCTGGTTGGTAATTCTTGTTAGCAAAACTGCCCAAGTGGGGAATAGGATTAGCAAGAAGGGAGAATTGATGTCGTTGCTTTAATTATCACTAGAAACAAATATATTTTCTGTGTGCCTATGCTGCATAGGATCACACACAGAAATACACACAGACACATACACACACCCTTGTTTTGGAGAGATCCCTTTCTTGAATTTTTTTTTACCTTCATGATCTATCTTCTTTCTATCAAACCCCTCTTTATCCCCCTTAATCTGCCAGGGAGAACATGGTATGGCCACTGAAACCTGGAAAAAATAACTTGGTACCCTGTTGAAGCAATATAATGTTAAAGTAGGACATCTATTAGGCTATACATCACTGAGAAGCTAAAATTATTTATTGTATTCTTAGTTATTCAGCTCCTTTAAGAGAGAGGCTATCAAATTCTAATGCTTGAATTTTCCCCAGTTTGCTTTTTGGCAAACTGAGGTATAAAATGGTCGATTAGGAAAGAGACTTAGAAGTTCTTTGTAAAATCCATATTATATATGTGTTGAAAATAAGACCCAGAGGACAAAGATTACTTATCTAAAATTCATAGAATTTGAACCCAGGTCTTCCAAAAATCAGTTCATCCTTCTATCTATGACATTGTCTTTTTATTCAAGTGCAGTAAGGAAGTTTTATTTTTTCTAAAATTTTTATGAATGGAGATATGAATATGTGTTATTATTTTACAAGACTGTCAGGATAAGAACTATTTTCAATACTGTAGGTCTGCAACGCATATGTAACAATTAAGTTTTAGAGAGTTTACTGTTGTACTTAGAGTTGAAGGAATTTGCCTATAAAAAGTATTTGTCAGAGACAACATTCTATTTTTCCAGGATATATGTATCTATATGTAATATTTTATTAATACTTGCCTTAATTTACCCAACTCCATTTCTGCTTCAGTGACTCAATACCTATTGCCCTGTAAGAGTATCTCAAAATATAAAGAACAGCAAGAGCTTCTAGATATCTCTGGATCTCAGGTGAGATAATCCTTGATTGACCTGAAAGAAACCTGGAACCCAATCAATAACTAAATCAGCTTGTATATGTATATATGTAAGAGAGAGAGAGAGAGAGAGAGAGAGAGAGAGAGAGAGAGAGAGAGAGAGAGAGAGAGAGAGAGAGTTGGAAAAGACTTTAACGTACATCCCCTATTACAACTTCTATGCAAATCATCAATCTCATCTATTACAAGTGGTCATCTATCTTTTTCTTGAAACTTTTTGAGATCAGAAACACTATACCTCCTTCTTCAGGTCATTACATTCCAATAAAAAAAATACACACATAAAGTAAAGTCTTGATTTGCGTGAATAATGAATCCAGTGAAGTGGTCACATTATCAAATTCATCCTGTTGAGGGTGTATCTATGGGAAATAAGGAAATTGATTCTAGTCCAATAGAAATAGGCAGTACAAATTCAAAAAATGTCATCTTCTACAGGATTCTTCATTTGCACAAATCAGGACATGGCTCTATAATATCTTATCTATTATACCTCAGAAACAAGGAATTTTAGCTCTGAAAAACATCTCACAGATCATTTTGCCCCACTTTCTCATTTCACAGGTGAGGAAAATAAGGCCCCAATAGATACCAAATTTAATTGAAACAAAGTCAAAGAAGATGTTAAATCTGAACTCTTCTGATTCCAGATTCAGGGTTCCCTTAGAATTCCTAGAAAGGGTACTGAGGGGGCTCCAGTCAGACCTAATCTGATTAAGTTGACAAATATAATCCCGAGGAAGTTGTTTTGTCCTTGGAAAATATCATACCATGCAACATTATAACATAATTCTGACAGAGCTACAAAAGTACCAGTTTATTAAATTTATTGATGGCCTCAACTGTAGCTTCCAGACACACCTAATAATATCCAAAGGCAAATGGTGGATAAACGATCTCTTCTAGCAGAGTATTTATTGTTTTAGCATCTCAGTGAAACTCATAAAAGTTATTTATACCTATTTTAGAGATTGTAGAGCTGAGGCCCAGAGAGGTGATAGGCTTTTTTCAAAGTCATAATAATTGTTGAGCCTAGAGCTAGATGCCAAGTTTAATAGTTCTATCATCCAACCATAAGCTTACAATGAGTAAGTCTCGTATTACAATGAAGATAATACTAGGTTTGAATTTTGTGTCTATTACTTAATAGTATAACTTTGAGAAGGTGACCTTATACCTTTAGTTCTCAATTTTATCACCTGAAAATAAGAGATTTAAAGTATAGATTCTTTTGAAATCTAAATCCTCTGAAATATACATGACTATATAACCATATGTATAGACAAAAATCTTAAATATTCTATCTTTTCCTTTTCCATGCCTTCCCTCATTAGTTTAGAATAAATAAGAGTTGGTTATAATAAAACTAACCTGTTCAGAGAATTTGTGATCAATTAATTAGTAACCATAAGGTTTGGGAATTATAATGAGCTATTTTGACCCCAAGCAATACTAAGAGAAAACTATATTCTTTGTAATCATCAGTTTGGGCTCAATTGGACCTGACAATATAGGGCTATGACTAAAGGGAGATAAGTTCAGGCTGAGATGACCATGAATTCTAATTCCTGTCAGTTCTAATAAGTGTTTTAGTGAATAAACCACTTGGTTTTGTCAGCTACTTTGTCCTTCTAATTGCAGCAACATATTTTTCTAAAATAATGCTTCCCTTTAAATATCCAGCAAAATCAGATCCTGCCCCATTAAGCTTGTTTTGTGGTTGCTGAGAAGTATTTGGATAAAAATATTTTGAAAAAAGGGGTTCACAAAAATAAAATTAAATTTTTTTCTAAAAAAAAGAGTGGTTCACAAATGATGTTGACCTCTGACAACCATGTGACCTATTTTCTTATACTAACACAAGTCCAATGCTTAAGTACATTTTATGCATTTTATGATTAACATAACAGTCCCAATTGTTACATATGATAGGTAATTTTTATACCCATTTGACGGATGAAGAAATAGAGGTCTATGGTGGTTTAGTAGCTTATTCCAGTCTTCACAGTTGATCTCTGGAAGTTCTGAGATCAATTTAGAAGTCACATGATTCTCAATCCAATTTTCTATCTAAACATTTAAAGCATTATTTCTCAGTCAGTGTTACATGGTGTCCTGGGATTTTAAACAGTGAGAATATGGATTCTGTGAGAAAATGTCAATATACTGCTCCATAAAATATTAAATATGAAATTGTGTATATGTCAAAATATTTATTTCATGTAATAATTTTAACAAATAAAAGTAGACTCAATTTCCTCTATTTTACTCCAAAATTTCCCCTGGATTCTCTTTATTTTGATGATATTCCATATCCCTAGTTCCTTTGGACTAGAAATTTATGTATTTGATCAATATTTCAAGGAAAAAAACATCCTTTGGTTAAATTGGTTCGTGAAATGTGCCTCTAGAGATTAATTCTTTAATCTATCCATGGTTTAAGGCAGCCTGGGATCACAGAGCATGGGCTGGATTCAGAAGGTCTGTATTCAAATCTTAGCTTTCTCATTCCAGCTATGTGACTTTGAACATCACCTTCCTTTTCTGAGGTGCAATTTTTTCATCTATAAATGAAAAGCCTGGACTAGATAATCTTAAAGATTCTCTCTCAGATCAGAGTACTTGACAAAACAGGGAAATATATATACACACAAATATGGATAAATACATATTTAACACATGCACATATTCTCCCTTATTTTATTTGGTCAGTTTTATATGTTTACATGTGTATATACACACACATGAAATATATATATATATATATATATATATATATATATATATATATATATAATGTGTGTGTATTATATACTCATACATAACATTCAGAATTCAGTCTCAGTAATTTTGCCAAACAATATGAAAAAAGAAAATTCAAAACAAAATAAAAGAAATTCTAACATTTTAATGTCATTCAAAATGTATTTAATCTGGTTCCTTTTTTACAACTATTCTTAATGCTCAATGTCTTTTGCTTCCTCTTCTTTTTTTAACATGTCTTTATGCCAATAATTATGTTTTAATTTTTTGTTTTGTTTTGTTTTGTTTTCAAACTTGGGTTTCAACCAACTGTGGACATTGTCTTTTTTTTTTTTTTTTTTTTTTTTTAATTTTAAACCCTTAACTTCTGTGTATTGACTTATAGGTGGAAGAGTGGTAAGGGTAGGCGATGGAGGTCAAGTGACTTGCCCAGGGTCACACAGCTGGGAAGTGTCTGAGGCCGGATTTGAACCTAGGACCTCCCGTCTCTAGGCCTGGCTCTCACTCCACTGAGCTACCCAGCTGCCCCCTGGACATTGTCTTTTAAAATCTGATTGATGTGGTGAGATTCTATTTATGATACAATTTTGTCACCTATGCTAAAAAGTAATCATTCTCGCTTGATTCTTTCCAATCGAAGTTGAAATTAAGACAATTTGTTACTCCCCTTAAAGATTTCTATTAGGCAGATTTAGAAAGCCTCATGATGTTCTTTCTGGGACAATTTCTTCTTGTCTCACACTCCAAAATCCTTTATTTTTCTCCTGACCACAGTGACTGCCCTGATGATAGCATCAAGCAAATTGAGGTGTGTATTCATGATAGCTACAGTTAGGTTATAAATAAAAGGGAGAAAATTAAATGATCTGAAAATCATATACTTGTAAATTTTTAAAAACATATAATTATTTATATAATCCCATGCATTGTTATTTATAACTTTATAAATAAGATATGAATTCCAAGATAAGAAATGTCAGAAAAGCCTAGTTGTAAGATAAGTAGTTGGTTTTTTTTTAATTGTTTTGTTAGGTAAATGACCCACAATATATAGAATGCTGGGTCTGGAGTCAGGAAGACTCATCTTCCTGAATAAAAATATGACCTTAAACAGTTACTGTGTGACTTTGCGTAAGCCACTTAACCCTATTTGCATCAGTTTCTGCATCTGTAAATGAGCTGGAGAAAAAAATGATAAAGCACTTCAGTTTCCTTGCTCAGAAAACTCCAAATGAGGTCAAAAAGAAGATTGTAACCAAAAAACAACTCAACAACAAGATAAGATGACACTGACAAATGCTTATTCAGTTTACCTAATATAATCTAACAAATAAAAATTAATTTCTATTTTTCTTTTGAGGAAAATCTTTAGCTTCTTTGGTTATTGCCAAATAATCATTTATTTGGAACCAAATTAACTGGAGTTACTATTTTTTCATGTTTGATTTTTTATATATTTCCCCAGATTACACATACATACCATTTTAATAATTGTTTTCTGACATTTTGCAATCCATATTCTCTCCCTCCCTCTCTTGCCTCCCCCTTCCCCAAGCCTTCAGCTATTATTATACAGGGTGTTCATGAGCTATCATGCAATATATAACTTCATTTTTGTCATGTTACATTCCATTTTTTAATGACGTGAAATTGTTATCTGCTTCCTTACCAGCACTCCTTATCTACCTCATACTCCCTACTCTAAGTGGAACTCCTGTTGTGGAAAGACAACTTGGAAATCCTCCATGCCTTATTTGGTCTATAAATTCTGAAGTTTTAGATTGTGCCTTTTTGTCTCGAGTAGCATAAAGAACTAATTAAGACTATGGCACACACACACAAAAACTAATACCTGCTGAGCACTTCTGAAACACTCAGTGCATTATTCTTCCCAATAGTTAGCATAAGCAAATAAAAATGAAGGTTTTTTTACCAGGTTACTTGGACCTGTTTTCCATACCTTGGTCTGATATTTACTGGTTGCATGACCTTTGGCAAATATTTTTTTTTACCTTTTGAAGGCCTCAGTTTCCTCTTCTTTACAACAAGAATGTGAGCTAGATGACATCTATGGTGCCTTTCAGCTCTAAATTCTTTGATCATATGGAGCTTTTTATTCTAAAATGGGCCACTGCACCAGCTTCCTTTTCTTTCCTCACTAATATTAATGAACTCAGATGAACAAAATGTAGTGTTATTTTTAAGCAGCTCTATGAGTTGCCTAATAAAAATTTAATTGCTAATATAATAATAACTCACAGTTCTATATCACTGTCAGGTTTCCAATGTACTTTCCCCCCACAAAATCCTTTACAATAAGGACTTAAAAGTATTGAATTTCTTATTAAACATATGAGGATATGACAAATTAAATGACTTGCCTAGGATCATATAGCTAGTACGTTTCTGAGCTTAGTTAAGATTATTTGATTCTGAAACCAGAAACTTTCCACGATCCTGTGAGCTCTGATCTTTTCATTTAAAGCTACTTGGGATTTATCTCAGGAGGATATAAAACATTGAATAACCTTGCATCAACAACATGGTGAAGAATAAAATGGTTTACTCAATAATATGACAGATTACTCCCTTGCCTAACATCACTGATTCTCTGACTAATTAACATGCATCATGAGAATTTTTTTTAAGAAAACAGACTCTTAAGGACCTTGCCCATACAATTAATAACAAGACTCTAGAAGTGTGTTCAAATGATTTAGATAAAGATTTCAAGGGATTAAGCTAGCTAAGTTTCAAAACACAGACCATCCCTTACCAAAATATATTCCTGAACACTAACCAGAGATGAGAGCATCAGGCTTTACAGACTGTGTTCAGTTTATTCTTACAACCCCTGGATTCTCTCTCTTGCAAACAGTGGTAACTGTGCCAGACTCTGACACAGCTTGCCTTGCAAACAGAGGCACTGTAGCCAAGGATTCCAGGACATGCTAGGCATCGCTAAGTACTCAAGTCCTTTCCATTAAAGCACAGATGATACTCGTTTGCTACCCAAACAGGGCAGTCAGTACCGAAACATCTGGAAAGTTTCCCATGCAAACACAAGAAAGGATGCCCAGAAAGTTAGTGCATTCTCCTGGAATCACTTTTCATCTAGCTGGGTTGTTTCAATGCTTAGACAAAAAAAGGCTACAATTGTTTAAGGGTTTCCCTAATGAAGATGTGCTTTTTTAAATATTTGAATGATTATTTTAAGGTAAGGTACATAGTGAGTAAGGTACATGCTTGAGGTGGAGCTGTTGTAAATCTTATATGTGTATTTATGGTAAATGCTGGGATTGGCTTCCTTTTTCTTGAATAGACAATTTTCAGACTTTAAATTGCAAAGAAAGGGATGATCTGCTTTGGTAGGGGGAATTTCTTTCTTTTTGACCCCCCTATGCCTATGAAAAAAAATTTTAAAGCCTCCATATATAAGGAACACTTTTGGGTCGGTTATTTATTCATTTCCTACCAGCTTGCAGTCCTTGGATTGGACTGCCCTGTTCCAAATTCAGGTTTCTTTTGTGGATTGTCTTCTCCTGTTAGACCATAAGTTCCTTGGAGGGCATGAACTGTCTTTCTTTTTCACTTTTGTATCCCCAGTGTTTAACACAGTTCCTGGTACTTAGCAGGCTCTTAACAAATTCATAACGACTGACAAATCTCAATTATAGTTCCTGTCCTTATTCCTTGAATAGGGGGTATGAATTTACTGGAAGGCAAAGGAGGCCACAGAAATTTAGGAATCTCTGCTAAAGGTACCAAAAAATTATTAGATCTATAGGAAATGTCAAGGCAATCTAGTTCAGTCTCCTTGTTTTGTAGATGATGAAATTTAGACTCAAATAGCTTAAGTGACTTACCCAAGGTCTCCTAGTAGTAAGTATCAGAAGAGGTCAGGTCTTATAATTCTATGTATAGTTGTTCATTCCACTATACCATGTTGCCTTCTTCTTTCCTAAGAGATCTTAAAGCACCTTGTATAAGACCTGGGATTTTATGTCTGATTTCAGAGTTCATTCCATTATATTTGTGTCAGGAAGATAGTGTCAAATATATCCTTCTCTCCTTTGCTGAAATAACTAATCCTTTTCAACAAAAAATAAAATGCTCCCATCCTACTACAAAGTAAATACTGACGTAAGATGAAAGGCTGTATGTATAAAGAATGAGACTTTAAATGCCTCATACTTTGATTAAAAATGCCTTTGTCAATTACTGATTGATTTTTGCAGCTCATTATGGTGATGGATGTCAGGACCAGAGGACGTGGTATTTTACCACTCGGCCTATGGGTGTACTCAACCAGGAGAGGAGAAAGGAGAAAGCACAATTATATCCCAGAATTCACCCATGTGCTAGCACTGAACTAATGGGCACTATTGGGATAATTTGGGAAAATAACATCATCGAGGACTAAAAAAAGAAAAGCATTGAGCCCTTAGAGGAAAGAACATTTTTCAACATGTATTTCCTAGCAATCTGCTGAGATTGGCACCACATGGTAAGTAGCACAGAACATCATCAGCTGGGTTTTTAAGTAGGCTAGAATGCTTAGGAGGAGACAGAAGTTAGGAAGGTGCCGGGGTATGTGTAAGTCAATTAGCCTCAATCAATAATCTGCCTAGCATAATGCTAGATATGAAGAAGACAAAGACAAAATTAAAACTTTCAGCAACTGACATTTAAGGTGTTGGTAGGGTGACATGCATATACTTTATATGAATAAACAATGGTTTTCTGGGGATAGAATGGAGATTCAGAGATTGCATGTTAGCTAAGTTTTGAAAAAAATCAGTCTAGGAAGTAGAAGAGGGCAAGGAATGCATTCTGGGCATAGGGCAGAACTGGTGCAAGGGCACAGAAACTGGCAATTAGCACTTTAAGTGGGAATGATTTCCAGGAGGACAAGTTGGTTAGATTTTAAAGTTCCAAATGAGAATCAGGTATAAAAAAGTCAGGAAAGGTGAGCTGAATTCAGATTTTAATGGATTCTAAGTACCAAGTGGAGGAAGGTTTAGTTGATCCTCAAGCTGTACCCTGAGCAGGGGAATGACTTGATTATATCTTATTTATAATATCTTTGGCAGCTCTATGGAAGCTGAACTAGAGAGAAACCAGAATGAGAGGGAGAGATCAATGAGAAGCTAAAATGTTCTGAAGTAGGATAGTGGCCATTATACTAGAAAGAAGGGGGTAGGCACAAGAGATTTATTGGAGGTAGAGTTGACAAGACTTAGCATGAAAATTCAACCATGGAAATGTATTAGATGTGGTAAGTGACAACTTCTGACTGCTTTTGTTTCCTTATTTGTAAAATAGTGATGATAATAATAGCACCTGCCTCCCAGGGTTGTTGAGAGGATAAAAATAAATAATATAATAATACAGAGCTTTACATTTCTTACAAGTGATATATAAATAAATAGTAGCTATGAAAACGATCTAGGTGTGACTCTATGTGCGTGCTCATGCCTATTGTTTTCTCAAAGTATATCATTGATAAAACAGAGAAACCTTGGAAAGCCTGAAAATGCAATGACAATGATGTGTACATGAGTCTGAGAATGTAAGAAAAGTCATCTTCAGTCATTTGAATGCAAACTCCTTGAGGACCAGAACTGTTTTCCTTTTTTCTTTTTATCTCAAGTACTTAGCAAAGTGCCTGGCAGAAACTCAATGTTAAATAATTGATTTATAGCTATATAAGATAGATACCAGAGACCTTAGGATTAGGAAAAAGGTAGTTTTTTTGAAATAAAAGATTAGAAGGCCTGTCTTCTCTATGACTATAACAAAATTAGACCATACATCTACAAAATAGGTTTTTATAATGTTCTACCATGAATGCAAATCTACTTGTGGTCTTCCCTTATGATGATATATCTTTTATTTGTTAGTTCCCTAGAATTCCAATACTGTGAAGTGGAAATAGAGTGATAAAAGGCAAAAGGATTTCATATTATATAAAGTCAAGTAATATAATACAAGGTAAGGTAACAAAATAGATTAAATATATAAAACCTTATCTCATTGAAAATGAACAGTAGCATATCATGAAGGAAACTAGATCATTTGAGAAATTCATTATAGTTGGTGTCAAATCTAGAATAAGAGTTTAGATCATGGATTAGTAGTTACTGGGAGTGGAAAATAACCAGTAGAGGACAGAAGGGAATAAAAGACTGAGAAATGTATATTTGTGATAAAACAAAAATGTCTTCCTTTCTTCCTTGCTAAACCACCATATAGGTAGTATTTAGTTATTTAATATTTTTAATACCAATTATTTACTCTAATACAACTATCAGATATTTTAGAGTGAGTCTGTATATGTGTGTGTGTGTGTGTGACTATGTACCAGAGCCAGAGGCTGGCAAATGATGATATTATATACAGGCCATCATCACTATAAACATTTCCAGTCCAAGTCCTGCTGATAGAGTAAAATTTCAAAGGAGAAACAACACTGTCAGCAATAAAATTGCTAAGGACAGCAATGATGACACCCATATTAATGGTCTTTCAGCCTCTGGCTCCTAGTGTTGCCTAATGTCTACCCCACAAGTGTAAAAAAAATCAGAATTATTTCCTGCTGACAAGAAGAACATATGATCTAGAAAATGGAAAACCTACTGCTAGTCCTGATGTCATATTTATTGATACAACAAGGTGACAGTTGTCCAAGGAGTCCATAACCAGAAAATAACCTTAGTCAAAAGGAACTTCAGATATCGCAGAAACTGATAGAGCCATTGAATTTCTCTAGCAACTCACTCCATCCATCCTTTTGAGAAGGTATTGGGGAGTGGGCAGTAGACATGACAAAGGTAAATACAAAAATTTATTCACCAATATCCTAGTGCCCTGACATATTGCCCCAACTTCATGTTGCTCACCAATGCTACTACTCTTGTCAACCCCCATTCATTCTGCCTTTTATATTCCTTGCTTTCAAACTATAGTCATAAAGTCATAAAAAGTATTTCTGAAGTAGTTTACAAAAGTAGTGTCAAATTTAGCAAGAGACTGGGTTCACTAAATTTTACATAAGAATCCCTGTGGGCTACACATTGACTTAAAATCACATATCAACATGATCAATGTTCCATTGTATTTTTTAGTTGGTTACCTATTTCCCAATTATATTTTAATCAGGGTCTTGACAGACCTTGGGAGTGATACAGCTGTGTGTTTGGCCCCTCTGGTTACACCCTAAGTAAAGCATGGATTTACTCTAGAAAACACACTAATAAGATTAGCAATCAATTTTGATAATATATTTTAGGTAGCCTGTTCTTCTCATGCCAAATGAATTGATCAGAACCAGGAGAATATTATATCTAGTAATAACAATATCATAAAAATGATCAAATGTAAAAGATTTAGCTAACTCTGATTAAGAAAAGAATCCAAGTTGATTCCAAAGAATCTATAATGGATACTGTGCATCTCCAGAGAGAATAGTGACAGTTCTAAATGCATATTGAGGCTACATTTTATTTTTATTTTATTTTTGTTGCTTTATTATGTTTGTGTTTTCTTTTGCAACATGGCTAATAGGTAAATAGGTTTGGTATGACCTCAAATATATAATCAAAATTAAAGTGCTTGCCTTCTTAAGGAAAGTGGAGGGGTGGAAAGAGAATTTAGAACTCATAATTTTTAAGTGATTGTTTAAATTTATTTTATATTTAATTGAGAAATACTTAATGAAATAAATATATTTTTGAGATTAAATAGAATAACTTAAGTTCCTTTTGCACAATAGTTTTTCATATATTTCAGTATCACATCTTCCTGAAACAGGGGTTCTTTACTTGTGGCCCATTATTTTAAAAAATGTTTTGATAACAGTGTTTCAATATTATGAGCATAGTGCCTAGCACATAGGTTGAACATGTTTATTGAAGTGAATTGAATCAGTAGGTAAGTGAATATGGGGGACTAGAACTCCATGGCAAGGTCAGGAATAGAGCTAGTGATATGGGATTCAGCTTCCCTATATCTAAAATAAGAATGAAACTACTTACATAATCTTTAAGATTCCGTTCTTATCTTCATAATTTCAGCAATATATTGCTAATGATTTAAATAAAAATTGACAACATCTAACAGAGTAAAACATGCATTTATTGAGCATCTACTATACATAAAGCTGAGACAACTGGTAGAGTAGATGAAATGCTAGGCTTGTAGTCATGAAAACCTGGTTTGAAATCTTGTTTCTGATGTTTACTAATCATATGATCCTGGAAAAATCATTTAACCTCCAAGAGCTTTGAAAAACTACCTAGGAATTATCTACAAAGCCAAAGATGAATTGGATCTGCATGGGTGGATAGGCTTTCCACACTCTGAATTTCCTAGACTGACAAAATCAAATTTTCTTTGTATATCCACATATTCATACACATAGGACATCATACTAGTCTGTGAAGGAGAGACAGACTTTAAGAGATCCTCCTTGCTCTTGAGGAATTGACATTCTAGCAAATGAGATAATATATCTCTCAATCATGTAAATAGTCAACAAGAATTTATTACTACTTCCTATATGTCAGGCACTGTGCTACATTATAGGGATACAGAGAAAACAAAATCACCAGAATCTTCACTAAAGGATCTCTATTACAGTGAAGGAGAAAACATGTAAATACGCGTAATCACATAAAGGTAAATGCAAATACATGTATATATATATGTATATGCATATATATATACATATATATGTATATACTTAAAATAGATGGAAGGTGATCCCAGAAGAAAAGTATTAGCAACAATCAATACTGTGAAAGACCAATTCCACAAAGAGGAATTTGAATAAATATTGCAGGAAGCTGGGGAATATACAGATTTAAGGTGAGGAGGAATAACATTTGAGGCAAGGGTGATAGTCAATGAAGAGGTATGAAATCTAGAGATAGATAGCATTAAGTGAAATAGGAACAGTAAAAAACCCACTGTAGCTAGATCATAGAGTATATGGAAGGAAGTAAAAGGTAACAAAAATGGAAAAGTAGGAAGGGACCAGCTTGTGAAGGATTTTAAATGCCAAAGGAATTTATATTTGATCTTGGATGCAGCAGAGAGCAACTTTACATGGCACAATGGATAGAGCACCGGGCCTAGTCAGGAAGGCTCATCTTCCTAAATTTTCTAATCTTGCCTCAAACACTTACAAGGTATATGACCCTAGGCAAATGATTTAACCCTGTTTACCTCAGTTTCTTCATTTGTAAAATAAGCTGGAGAAATCTTTAAGTGTTCAAAGAGATGAGAAAAGGGCCTACTAGTACAAAAAAAAATATTTGTAGCAGCTTTTTTTATGGCAGCAAAGAACTAGAAACTGAAAAGATGTCCATCAATTGTGAAATGATTGAACAAATTATGAGATATTATCATAAGAAATGATGAAGCATGATGACCACAAAAAAACCAGGAAAGACTTCTATGAAGTGATACAAAGTGAAGTGAACAGAACCAGGAGAATATTGTACATAATCACAGCAATAAAGTACAATGATCAACTGTGAATGCCTTAACTATTATCAGTAATGCAAAGATCCAGGACAACTCCAAGGAACTCAAGACAAAAAAGGCCATCCACTAACATAAAAGGAACTGATGGGGTCTTAATGCAGATTCAAGCATACCATTCTTCCTTTTAATTCCACCATGAATTTTTCTCTACTGTAAGCAATATGTCTCCTTTCACAACATGATGACATGGAAATATGTATTGTATCCTAATATACGATACAAAATTGCATTACCTGCTATCTTAGGGAGTGGGAAAGTAAGAGAGGAAGAGAGAGAATCTAGATCCCAAAGTATTAGAAAAGGATTATTAAAAATCATATCAACATGTAGTCTGGGGGGAACATTTTTAAAAAAAATAAACTGAAGAAGGAAATGGCAAACCACTCCTGTATCTTTGCCAAGTGAAATGAGTAAAATAAGAAAAACTCTTTTTATATCATTAACTTTATTAAAGTAAGAAAAACCAGTTTCCCCAGGCTGAAATTAACTAACTCTCCTGCTACTCAGAATTGCCTGTGATTCAATGTCCTTCCTAGGTCTGGGATTGGTTCTTATATAGACCAATCCGGTGTCCAGAAGTGGGGCATGGCCCCTCCCTAGCAACGGATTGGTTCATTTCAAGACCAATCCCATGCCAGGAGGTAGGTGGTGTGGTCCCACCCCCATCACGGGACTAGTCCATTCAAGACCAATCCCATGACAGGAAGTAGTGGGGAGGGACCCCTGGGGCACGCTGGGGTATGTGGTCCCCAGCATACACTATCTCTTTAACACAGCAAAGAATGCTGGGGGATGTAGTTCTCTCGCCATAATAATTTCAAAACCCATACAAGAAAACCCCAAATGGTATCAAAAAGAGTCAGACAAAACTGAAATGACTGAACAACCAGTTTATTGAGTAGCCAGGTGAGATGATGAAACATGTATTTTAGGAAAATCAGCAGATTTTGGTAACTGAGTGGGGACGGGTAGCTTTGGCGAGAGACTTGAGTTAGTGTTAGTAGGCTACAACCAAGATTGAAGCAAGAAGTAAGGAGGACCTGAGTGGAGAGAAGGCCTTTAGAAGGTATTGTTGAGATATAAATGAAAAGATATGAGAACAGATTGGGTATATATGGTGAATGCCAGTGAGGAGTTGAAGATGGCACTGAAGTTATGAGCGTATGTGACTAGAAAGGTGAGGTTGCCATTCATAGCAATATCAACTTCAAAAAAGAGGAGAACTTGGGGGTAAAGATAATCAATTCCTGTTTGGACAGATTGAATTCTCTTTGTAACAGTATGTAGCTACAGACATGTCAATTTTATGGTAATATAGCTATTATAATCAATAGATGAAATCTGTTGACAGACTGATTTTATATTCCTGTGCCTGTTAAGTCAATATGAATGATGGTGTATATTAAATAATATCCCTATAACAAAAAGAATGAGCATGAGAAATAGGTATCTTATTGCAGTAGAAAGGACATTGCCTTGAAAGTCAGAACATGTTTGAATCCTCTCCTTTTAGTTGCACTTTCATGACCTTAGACAAGTCACTTAGAATCTTAGCCTCCCCATGAGTAAAATGACAGGAGTTGGTCCTGATGACCTCTAAATTTCCTTTAAGCTCAAAAACAGTGATCCTATTATTATTACTCTTCTCTTGGAAATGTTGCTTCTGTCTGAGCTCCCAACCTATGCATTCTAGAAATAGATAGGAGATATTCAGTGTTAAGAAAAGGTAACCATCAAAGGCTTTGTAAAGCACATGGAAAAGATATTAATAATGATGATGATGATAATGATATGAGAAAAGCAGTTGAATAATGTAAGTGGGTGCACAAAAGCACAACCTCAGTTTGATGGAAACCATGCTCATAATGGAGAATAACAATTCTAAAACTCTGGCCATTCCTGTACTGCACATGAATCTAAGGCAATTGCTCTGGTGCCAGATTTATGCTTCTCTAAACTGAACCTGTCACTGAGCCTCCACAGCTGAGCATGCATGCACGGTGAATAATAGCCCTTCCAGTTACTCTAATGGCTGCACAGGTAATGGAAAGACTCCGATTATAGTGGAGCACACCTGTGTAATTACTGTATACCAGGATCTCAAACAAGCCATTTTCCTCCCCTGTATATGAAGCCCAAGGCCTGATACTCGACAAGTTGACAACGAGGGTAATTTCCTCCCCGCTCCCACCTCCTGATTCAGTGTGTGGCACCGAAGTGTTGGTTTAATCTCACCTCATCTTCCAAGATCATCTGCCATTATAGGACAGAATGGCCTCATTATGTGACCTTAATGAATTGTGTATCCTACACAAATTGCTGGGCTTTCTATTCTATTTAGATAGAACTCCTTTGCTTTGGTATGGCATTCCACAGACACCTATTGGAGAATCACGGTAAGGGAGGTGGTGGGCAAAAAATTAAATGTAATAGTAAGGTTTGAAAATCAAGGGTCACAGTAGCAGGCGCAGTATGTATACCTGTTTCCAAAGGCTAGGATGGTTCATGTTTGCTCTCCTTGATTTTGATTGTTAGATTGATTTCAATTAAACAAATATTTATACAAAATTTTAAAAAAATTATAAGTGGCCTATTATGTATTATACTGCAAACACTGTACATGACACTTGGAATTTAGACACTGAAAGTCACAGAGCCTAATCTCAAATAATTAAAAATCTAAAGGTTGAAAATATATGTGCATATATAGACACACACACACACACACATATATAACTCTAGGGTAAAGTAAAAGAAATATAAAGAAAAAGGGAAGGGGAAGAATAAATATTCATATAACATTTACTATGTGCTAGCTGGGGACAGCTAGGTGGCACAGTGGATAGAGTGCTTAGGCCTGAAATGAGGAAGAATCATCTTCCTGACTTCAAATCTGATCTCAGACACTTACTAGCTGTGGAACCCTGGGCAAGTCACTTAACTCCATTTGTTTCAGTTCTCTCATCTGAAAGATGAACAGGGGTGGGGGGTGGGGGGGTGGCAGCTGGGTGGCTCAGTGGATTGAGAGCCAAGCCCAAAGATGGGAGGTCCTGGGTTCAGATCTAACCTCAGATACTTCCCAGCTGTGTGACTCTGGGCAAGTCACTTAACCCCCAAAGCCTAGCCTTTACCACTCTTCTGCCTTAGAACCAATACCGAGTATTGACTCTAAGATGGAAGGTAAGGGTTTTAAAAAAATTAAAAAAACAAAACAAAACAATGAACTGGAAAAGGAAATGGCAAAGCACTCCAGTTTCTTTGCCAAGAAAACCACAAATGGGGTCACAAAGACTGAGATACAGCTGAAATAACCCAATGACAAAGCCAGGCACTTGCTCTTATGCTAAGCTTTTCCTTCTTTTTTCTTAGAAACTGTCTCTTTGATTCTCACAACAATCCTATGAGGTAGTGACTATTATCATCCTTGTTTTACAGCTGAGGAAACTGAAGCAAACAGAGGTTAAATGATTTTCTCAAGCTCACATAACTAATATCAGATGTCAGACTTGAACTTAGATCTTCCTAATTCAATGTCCCAAACTCTGGCTACTGTGCCATTAGCTAACTCAATCAAGGCTTTGAGAAATTTGGAAAGGAGCTGCTCACTTTCAGATAGTGGGAAGGAAGGGAAAGGTTTTATGGAATAGGTGCCATAACTTTAATTAAAGGAGAGAATTAAATGAACAACTCAGAAGGGGAAAGTGGGCAGGATGAGATAGACATTAAAGTCCACTTTTTCTGTTTGGGTCAAATGGTAATATGTAGGTAAAGTGCTTGGCAAATTTGACATGCTTTCAAAAGATTACCTCTTCTTATTAAAAGAAATATGCAATTCAATACACTTAGATGAAATTCTCACTGCATGTAAAGATAAGGCCAAAATCTACAGGTAAATGTTTAACAACCAGCTCTCTGAAAAAAAAAATATACATACAATAAACTTTTAAATTAATTTGAATTAGAAGAATTTTATTCATCATTTCCTTAAGTCTGGAAATGAACAAGACAATAAATCAAGCCCTAACTTATATAGCATTTGCTGATTTCTGAGGTTTAAATGATATCAATGAAATATAACATTTGGTTTTAACAACAGGTGGGGCCTGGCTCCAGCACACCACTGCCTGTTACAAAGATTATGTGAAGAGGGGAAGCAGGGCCATGAATTTCAGGAAAAGCAGGCTTTTGAGTAGACTTGCTTATGGTGGTGATTACTTGAGCTGTAGAGTGAGAAGGAGAAGAGAAAACTTGTAGAAGAGAAAGCCAACTACAGACAGTTTGGGTAGAATTAAAAAGGCATCTAAACTAAGATCAGTGGAAACAGACAATAGGGTATGGAGTAGATAATACAAAGGTAGAAACAACAAGATTTGACCACTGAGTTGATACAATAGGTTATGTCTTTGACGTTTGGCTCCTGAGTGAATAAAAGGAGAAAATGACAACAGAAACAGAAATGCTAGAGAGAATAACCAATTGATTAAAGAGTGGACAATGAGGAATTGAATCTTGGACATCTTGTGTCTGAGGTGTTGACTGATCATCCCACTGGGTGGGGATTAGAGGCCTGTGGAAATATTAAGAGAAGAGACATGGAAATAAGTTGAATGATGATAATATTTGGTGTAGATGAGATCACTAAAGAGGAAAATTCTAAGAGGTAAGACAAGGCCCAGGACAGAAGAATCTTAAGTGATACCTACATTTAGGGGTTAAATAATGGGACAAAATTAACATTATGACGGTAGATTAATGTCGGTTCTAAATAATGTTTGGAAGAATAAGTAATCTACTGTCTGGCAATTACCAAATACAGTGTAGTGTGGGCAGTTGGTACTCACCAAATGTTTATCTGTTAAATGAGTGAGTGAATGAATAAATATTTAAAATCAAAGATATATGACAAAGAGAGAGAATTTGCTTTTTTAAAGATATAGTGTAGGCAAACATAGGAGAGAAGAATTACAGTTAATCAGAAAAAGGCCTTTCGTTCACAACTGTTCTTGTTTGGAGAACAGTTTTTCTATGATATACATCTAGAGTTCTTGCTATTGGTGGAATATTATATGTATTGGTAAAATAATATTTCTTTCTTAGGACTTAGTTTCTCCTTTCTGGCAACTTTAGAGACAAACATTTGCATTCTACTTACAAAAATTGTATAAGGTTTTTTTCAGCCATTTAGATGTAGAGATTTCATCAGTTTTTAATGTGAGGAATGCAGGTGCAGAGGAATAAAAGGAATAAGGCTATCCATTGACTTCCAAACTCTAAATGCAATGTAATACAAACAGTAGGTGCTCAATAAATACTGAATCAAGGAGTAGATTATAGAATAGCTAAACCCAACAATCCATTAGAAAGGAAAAGAATAACCTATTTTAAGACATAATGTCAGTAGCTAGAGGGCATTATTAGCTTCTTATAATAACAGCAATGATTGTAATAATTATACTTTGCTGGAAATTCTGGAGAAAAGAAGATTTTGACTCCATTGTCTCTGCATGACATTCTCCCATCACTATCCTGTTAATTATTCTTAAGATCACTTACTTTTCATTTGTTTGGGTTTTTTTAATCTGATGAGATCATTAAATTTATCAGCCTATCTAAATAAACTTGAAGTGTATTAAGACTTTGTATAGCCTTTGAACTGGAAACAGAAGGATAAAGGGATTCATTTTTAAAGAAATTAAAGTAATAAAGAAAAATGGGTGCACTTTATTTTAAGTGCCCATTTAGTAGAGCATAAGAGACACTAAGTTAAAATGGAATTCTCTGGGGAATATCCATATGGAACACATGCCTCCCCTCACACATGAGCAGTTAGTCATTAGTTCCAATAATCCAACCTCATAGAATAACCATCAAACATATTCATATTTGATTCTCTGGAGAAAAGGGAATCTGCCTGAAACCTCACTCCTTATGAAAGACTCATTTAACCAATTGAGATATTTCTTCATTTTACTGATGAAAAATCTTTATCCATTCTTTCCATGTAGTTATTACAAGATTTAAGCAGGGCTGGGGGGTGGAGAGTTGAAAGGAGAATGACACAAAATATTTCATGCAGATCAGTGAATCCCAATTCATTAAAAAACATTTCCCCATAAAATGAATAGTCAAAATTTCTTCATTTGGGGATATTATTCTTGGTGTGTTAAAGATATGTCAATTCATTCTGAAAATTTCTCAATTTGCCTCCATAAGCCTTTTGGCCAATTGCTAGAGTTAATGGTGATTAATGTAAAAAGGAAATTGGAAAAAACCATCTAAAAATGTATATATTTCTATGGACAAGGGAAATGTATCAAAACTACATTTCCCTTGATCCAACATGGTCCAACTGGTTTCCGTTTCCGACGTCTTGACGCAGGGGAGCGCTTAAATCTCGTGGGTTAGGAGGGAGTGGCTCTCTTTTGCCAGCAAGCTCTCTCTCTTCTTTGGCGAGTAGGGCTTGGCTAGGAGGCAGTATGGAGGCGGCAGTTTTGAATGCTTACAAGCGCGTGGTCTAATGATTTTATCTATCAACATGGCTTTAATTAAAATACTAATTTATATATTTATACCAGCCTTTATCATTTTTCATATTTACATTAATAAGATCAAGATTAAATACTTAATAAAGTAGGTTGTCTGTATCTATTGACAGAGTGAAAGGCTCAAGTACCAAAGATCTCTCTCCCTAAAGATCTGTCAGTACATCTAAAATTCATTTGGGTCAAACAGAAAACCCATCAATTAATACACAGAAACAAATATGTTTATCTGGGAAGCAATCACCTAGTAAGTAGAAAGTAAATACTTGAGGGAATATAGAAGCTAGACAGGTAAATTATAATAGGAAGCTTGGACGCATATGGTGCTGACCTGGGAATAGTTGGTAACATCAAAGGGTCGCTTTGGGCAATGGAATAGCATGGGAAAAACAGGGACTAGGAAATGGTTGAAAAGGAAGGGGAGATCATCTGGAAGAGAGGAGGGGTACCATGCATTTAACAGTTAACAGGTGTTAAAGAATATATGTTTATATGTACATACAAACACACCTATAAAATTATAACAAAAATATGTTTATTTATTAGCAGAAATATGTCAGCAATATCCCTCTTTTCCATCTGTCTTTTAGCTTGAATGGCATGAAATGTAAATATACTTTACTTCCTAGAGCATCCCCTCTCTCTCTTTTCCTAACCCCAGTAGTATAGCAGTGAGTTGAGTTCAGAATGGTCTTTAATTTAATCCCCTTTATAACTGAGTGAAAACATTCATAAAGTGGCTGACCTAGGTAGGACCAGAGTCCTTTCCATGCAAGAGAGTAAAGCTAACATATAGTGCTGACATTTATATATATAGCTATTTGATGTTTGCAAAGTGCTTTCCATATATTATCTCACGATCTCTATAGGAAATGAATGAATCACCTTCATCTCATCAGTTCTACTTAGCTACTTGGAAGCTTCCACACGACATAGCATATGCTTAGTACTATAGCTAGGTAATGGTTTCTAAACTAGAGATTCCTAAACTCTCTTATGCAAAACCATGGTCTATTCCATTATGGGAATAGAGTTTTGTGATTATAATGTTAGTGTCCAAGAACTATATTTTCCTGTAAAACTTCATTAGGTATTAAAATATTACTCCCCTAAAGTCCTTTCGTCCGTCTTTCATCATGGTATGTGTATGATGCTGGGTTCTCAAAGTCTATGCTTTTAGGAAAAAAATTATGGTAGATTCTTTTAAAGTTAGAAGGCTTAGAATTTAGAATTCATGATCGATACATAATATTTCTATTTTTTGGAGCATCAACCTAGTGAAGGTGAGCTAATCTCTTCACCAGATCTGTTATAGGGAGATTATTATTATTATTAGTTAAAGTCTTGGAAGTCCATCAGTTAAGTTGGAGAGGGCTTGCGATCTATCACTAGAGTATATGACTATTGAAATAATAGACCCTAGAAATATTTAAGACACTTAAATTGTTTTTACAAACAACTATTTTTTGTTTCATCTTTTTTCAGAATGAAAATAGTCTTTTACCCTTCATTTATTTTACTAACACTTTTTTCTTTAACTACCATTTTAACATAAGATTATTATTTTTAAATAGCAAAATCAATGAAGGAGAAAATCAGTCTACAGGAGAAATCTTACTGTAAGGTTCATCGAATACTAATTATCCCAAGACTATTTATGGATAAAATTAGAGGAAGGACAACAAATGCACTTGCAATGGAACAGAACTGCCAGGTTGCTTAGTAGAGTTTTATTCTTCAGTTGATGCTAATAAAATAATCATACTTGAATACTAACATGTCATCATGTGAAGAAATGACAATAATATCTAAGAAGAAAAAGTCAAGTAAGGTATACAAATTATATACAAATATATAAAGAAAAAACATGTAGAGAAAACATTTGTGCTGTCAATTTTTAAAGGTCTTAAACTTCAATTTTTGAAGATATCTTAATGAGAGAATGTCATAGGAGTCAAAAGTCTTTTGGGTATTATTATTTTAATAACTGAGATGTTATCAAATACTACTATTATAGGAAACTATTTTCTAATCTGTCATTGCTGTCTACACATTGCCTTTAACTCTGTTGAAATAATCATTATTCCCCCCTAGTCCTAGGGGAAAAGATGACAATGATTATTCAAGAGGAGAACATGGAAATATATTGTGCAAGAAACAAGAGTATGTTGGAGCCAACTCTAAACAGCTTGCAAGAAATCATTGTAAAATTTCTAATGTGAGCATTGTCACATCAGAAATTAGCACCTACTATAGATAATGGTTTGATTTTTCTTTTGTCATTTGGTATAACTGAAGAAATTAAGGTTGTAGATAAAATTTTAAAATGTCTGTAAATATTATATGTAAAATATATGTTTATATATTTTTTCCTGGAAAAATTGTTAAGCACACCCTGGGCAAAAATCTACAGAGAATACATGGAAGCAATAAAGATTGCACATAGACAAACAGGAATATAGTTTTCATTCTCCCTTTGTTGCCTTTGAATCAGAGACTTTTTGGTTTCTATTACAAGAGGGAAAAGAGAGTGGCTACAAACTGACCGAGACTTCTTGCTCATAATTCAGGGAAATGCTGGCTAATATTAGAATAGCTAAGCGCTATTATGACCCAAGAGTAACTGTAGTGACTGGAGAATGAGGAGGAGAGAAGATTCCAAGCACCAGAGATGGTCATTACTTGTAAATCTTGGTAAGTCAATGCATGAAAGGGGGTAGATCAATTTCCCTTCCCTTGCCTTATCTTGCTTATACTCCATGTTACGGAATTGGATCCCAGACACAATCCTCCCTCCCCACTACCCTTATTCCCTACTTATGATCTGTGGCCACGTTTAACTTGTTAACTCCTTAGCTGTCTTTGAATAAGGGGTAGAGCCAATAACTTAGAGCTCCATGTGGGAATGAATATAAATTTTCCTTTCATTTTCACTAGGTTCAATGACTACATGGTCATAATATGTTGAGTCTCTCTTTCCTATGAATGCGATAATGCTGACTGAGAAAGGGAGTTCCTTAAGTAAGACAGAGGCTGGAACCATAAGCTTCCTTTAAAAAATTTTTCCAACAAATATTTCCCATAATCAGAATGCCCAAAAGACAATGGAAAAACATGGTGGGGTTAGGAGATGGCAACAAATTGCAAATGTGCTCATGTACGGAAAGTGGTATAGAAGACACCCCTGAGAGCAAGGATAACCAGAAAGGGGAAACGACTTGTAGGAGAAGTGAAGAATGAGAGATAGACAGGCCAAGAATGGAATGGAAAATGGAGGACTTTTTTCAACATAATAGATCAATTTTCTGGGAAAATTTAGTGAAAAGAGATAACTGAGAATTGTGCAGAAAGAGATTATATATAGATGAGAGAAAAGATTTGATATTTTTCTGAAAAAAATCAGTAAAAGTTGCTAAATTTGTAGATTTTTGTTTTTGTTTAAGATTGAGTCTGTCCATTCCATTTGGGATAGGAGTACAGAGGCTACTCACCATTTGTTTACACTGTGTTCAGCATGAGAACCTTGGCCTGTTTTGTTTCCAACCTAGGCCAGTTTGCTCCTTCTTAGGAAGTCTAGTGGTTCCTTGATCCATGGGCTCATCAGATTAATCTCATGACATGATTTAGCTCAGTGCATCTCAGAACTCCAGAGCTCAAGATGTCCATGAACTTCAGACTCCCTGGTAGTTTACAATATTTGTCCCCGGGTAGAGCTTTCTTCTTTAAAGGCACAGAAGGATGAAGGAAGCTTGCCTTTAAGATGACTTTCTATCTTGTGCCCTTTCTGGAGACCCAAATTAACTTTTGTTCTGCCAACTGTTAGTCTTTTTATTGCAAAAAAAGGTCCCATATTATGTAGAACTACATATAATGCAATCAGTCCCAATGCTCTGGATGAAGAAGGACTGAAGAGAGTTGGAATTAGGCCAGACCCAAGTTTAATCAACAGACACCTACAGACATTCAAGAGAAATTAAGTTATTGCCACGAGCCTTAAGTATGTATAATGATAGTAATTGTATTTATTCAAAATTATTTTTTCAAATATATACAACCTCATTATTCACAAAGAATGGAGGGGTACTAATTAATTCTGATAATTGAGTTTTGCTTAGATAAGTTTTTAATATAAGAGATGCACAGTTGAGAGGATATAACCTCATTTCAGATGATAGAGGTCAAGATAATCAAGACTTGATGGCAACAGCTGATTGGAATGTATTTCCTTTTCTACCATGTAACATTTATTGTGTTTATAAACCACTCCCTTCACAAAGTCTCAGGGCACACATCGAAAATAGCATTAAAAAAACTTAACTTCCATTCTCTATAATTTTCTATGCCATTTGTGCAAAGTTGGTGTATGCCCTTGCAAATCAGCAAGCTCTAGTTTTCATCGAGGGACTATTCTTTGGTAAATACCTTGCCTAGAGAACTGTACTACATTATAACTACTTTTCAATTCCAAAGTTCATCTCTCTAACAGAATGCAGCCTGGATTATATAAGGTTTTAAAGACTAAAATCAATACCTTGAGTTGCACCCAGGAGGGGTTAGGATAAAGGGAAGGATACAACACACCCAATGAATACTTAGTAAGGATGCCCTTAAGCAAACAGAAAGATTGTTACATTTTCACTGGCTAATGCTATTTAATTAATATTTGTAAACACTCTAAAAACCCCTTGGAAATGTGCTAGACTATATAGTAAGTTCTCTGTGACGAATATATGGGCCATCATTGACTGTGATAAATAGTATCTAATAATGAAGACGCTGAAGACAAGGATAAATAGAGTGAAACCTCAATGAATCAGGCTAATTAGGGGACACCCCTCCTACATTAGTGAAAAACCTAAATTATAGGGGATTTTTTATTTAGTTTTGGTTTATAATTTAAAGAAGTGCCCCTTTGTTACCTTCAAGTATATTCTGTAACTCATTCTAACCTCTAACAAAGGACTTCCAAGTTGAACCTCAGCCTGGGTCTGTTTTAATGAATAAGTAAGATTCATTTGCAATCAAAAGCACCATTAACATGCAAATAATTAATGTGCTGAAATATATTTAAAAAACTCTTAAAGAGATTTTAAAATGGCCTCTAGACATTTTTAAACAATATTCACTTTACAAAAAAAGGCTTCTGAGATTATGTAAAACGACTATTTCTAAAGCAGATATACAAAATCAGAACCCTAACTAGGATAGGACCCCTGGGTTCTGCTCCAGGGCCCTGACATCACAGGAGTTAACTTATTCCTTTGTTCTGTGGTTTACCATTGGCCTATGCCATCCAGTTCTACCGAAATTCTTAACCTCCAAGTTTCCACCTCAGTCATCTCTCCCCAGAGTACTTTCCTTTTCCCATTGTCCGAAATGGTACTTCTCTGGCACAATAGTGTATAGCAGTGGTCCCCAAACTTTTTTGGCCTACCGCCCCCTTTCCTGAAAAAATATTACTTAGCCCCCTGGAAATTATTTAAAATTTTAATAGCAACTAATAGAAAAGATAAATGCGCCTGTGGTCATCGCTGCCCTCCTGGATTGCTGTAGCACCCACCACGGGGTGGTGGCGCCCACTTTGGGAATCACTGGTGTAAAGGTTTGGTCTATTCTCTGAGATGCCTCCCTCAACATTTCTCTGGACTGTACTCTGTACCATCTTCTGTGCCACCACTGGCCATGCACTTCTCCCAGATGACTGATAAAATTCCTCATTATGATTCAGCTTGATCTAATAAGGTTTCACTCTATTGGGTCACTGTAGTAGGGCTACTAGAATAAAGGGAAAGAATAAAGAGAAAGGAATAGAAAGGTTAGAAGCACAATTTTAGGCAGGGTTCCAGAATTTACTCTTTGGTGCATCATTTTTATGACAATAATAACCTTACTGTATACATTTTAATAAGCACAAAATCAGTGCAGAACTTGCCTAGGTCTGCTGCCATCTGTATGAAAACATCTCCCTTTGCCTCCTCTTCTTGCCACATCACCTGCACCTACCACTGACTTAATTGCCTTTGTGTCTTCCTGAAGCTGCTTGTCCCTAATGTTCCTTTTATGTGTAGTAAAGATGAAAAATGATTCTCTGCAGGTATCTTCCTCCTCCTCCTCAGCGACTATTAAACTAGACTCTAAAGTTTCAGAGTATTTCCAAAGCTAAATGTCTTTATTATAACAAAAAGCACAACCCAACAAATGTAGGTTTAAAAATATATTGATTGTTTTGAATCAAGCTTTTACCGTAAAAGAGAAAAGTTTTATGGAGATGGCTCCACAAAACTCTCAATAGCATTGGGCTTTTTGGTGCTTAGTCATCTGAGTCACCTGTAGCCATAAAAGGGTTGATGACTCAGAGCCTTCTGAGTGTCCCTCTACAAGGATGAGACCAGCTCAGGGAAAATAAAGGAAATTAATGGCATAGGGGTGTATGGCCATAATAAGAACATTCATTGTACAAGATTACTATTGTAACCTATGTAAGAAATTCTAGGTAAGGGAGAGCTAGTAATCAGTCAGTAATGGAAGGAAGAAAAGAATCCGATTCGTTGGAGGAATTAAATGTCTACTTTGTAATAACTATCAGTCAGTATCAAAAGAAATATATAACTGTAGGAAAACCAAAGTCATGGAGTAGGAAGAGGAAATACATTACACACACACACACACACACATACAAATATATAAATTCATGTGTGTATATATATACATATATATATACATACTTACATATATGTATTACATACTTTTTAAATGCAATAGTTTAAATAGGCTCAGAAGTTCTTTATAAATGGATGTGTGAAAAAAAGAATCAAGGGGCTATTTTTAAAGCTATTTAAGAAAATTATTAACTATTACATATACACACACATACACAACAAGGCAGTTAGGGGCACTGTGCCCCTGTGATTTGGAAAATCTGTATAAAGTTTTATGGCTCTCCTTTTGTGATGGTGAAGAATTCTGAATTTTTTTCTTTTTCTTTTATGGGGTATTTACAGTACTTTACTGTAAAATTATACATAACAATACAGGTATTTTATGGATTTTTGAGTTACTAACCCTTTTAATATATCCTTACATTTCTAGCCTTTGTGTGCCATTGCTGGCATTTGTGTTCTTTTTGCAAACTTTAAAGTTTTACTTATTTTAACTTTACAAAATAAATTGGGTTTATTTATGGTAGTAAAAGAATTAAACTCCATTTCTATTACATGATGCTATATGCCTCAGTGCTTTCCTTATATGAGGTAAAATGAATCCATGATAAATAATTTATTGCTTTTAGCATTATTGTCTGATTTGCTTCTTCTATAGATATCAATTGAATCAGCAACAAGCACTAATTAATTACTTTTTACTTGCTATCTTCAATGCTACACAGTAGGAATATGAATAAAAAAAGTTCCTGACCCCAAGCAACTTACATAATATCAAGAAAACAGGATATACCTGTATATATAGGATAGATGTATATATGAACTTTCTTTTTCATCCTACTCCACAAACCGGGTTTTCTATAGCTACTGATTTCTTTTGATACAGGTTGGCAATTTTTATGAAATAGACATTTAATTCATTATTGAAAGGGGCTATACACACAAAAATATATACTATATATTTTATAGGATATATTACTAAACATTCATTTACCCTACATATAATAATACAGAAAATGTAATGTAATAAAAAGGATCTGTGGTCTAATCTATTCCAGTTCCTTAAAAAATCTCTCATACAATTATGTTTGACACATCCATAGTTCCTCCCCCCTCTCTTCTATAAAGAGGGAAAAGGAGGTCTGATTCAACTCTTTTGAAAGGTGCAATTGTATGCTAGTAACAGTGCTGGATTTGGAGTCAAATTACCTGTATTCAAATAACTTCGGTATTTGTTTTTACCTATATGATCCTGGTCAATAAACTTTATTTTTGAGCCTCAGTTTCCTCTCTTTTAAAATGAGGGAACTGAGCTAGATGACTTCTAAAGTCTACATAATTATAGAACTATTCTCTTATGATTCTCATTCCACTAGTATTTTTTATTAAGTACCTTGTGTGATATTTTAGGTTCATAATATGAAATATTTCTTCATTATTCAATATATATTTCACCCTCCATAACCTATGTTAAGATGCTGCATTTGTCCATACAAATGTTTTGTATGAAAAAACATGGAGCTTCCTGCCCCAATCTAGAAAGGTGTCCTAGAGAAAAGAATCCAGAAGGAAAAAAAATCTGGGAAAGAATTGTTGCTAAGTTAGAGGGAATGTGGAACATCCAAGAGAACAGGTAAAAATGAACAGAGTTGGGGGAAAAAAGTGAAGGATGAAATTTAGAGAGAAGGTTAGAATATAAGACAAGTGTTTATTATGAGTGTGTATTGCAAGGAGGATCATGAGAAAGTTAGTGAGAAGAAAATGAAAGTAGATCAAGGAGCCCTGTGTATAGCAAGCTAGCAAGCGGTCTAACCTGGGAAATGTCAAGAAGATCAGTGGATTGAACCTTAGTGGTTGGTTAGATTAGCATAAAATGGTTTCTGTTTTATTCTGTTATTATTCAATGAAATCATATTCCATTGCCACACATAGAATCTTGTGCTGATCCAGAGACTGATTTAGGTGTAATAATTAGGAATATAGAGAAAGGAAATTGAAAAACCATGTCCCTTCTTGAAAGCTAATGCAATTATTTTTATTCAAGAGAAATCCATGGGGGCAGCTGGATAGTTCAGTGGTTTGAGAACCAGGCCTAGAGATGCGAGGTCCTAGGTTCAAATGTGACCTCAGACACTTCCCAGCTGTGTGACCCTGGGCAAGTCACTTAACCCCCATTGCCTAGCCCTTACCACTCTTCTGCCTTGGAACCATATTGGTTCCAAGATGAAAGGTAAGGGTTTAAAAAAAAAAGAGAGAAATCCATTCCATGGATAATCCCTTCTCCTCTTGAGATAGTGGATCTTCCTCAACAGTAGAAAGACTCAAAGAAATTTTTTGATGATTATAGCTGAGTCATTAGAATTTGTTGGAGAAATTATCTAGTTTTTAGATGGACAATAAAGAAGCAGTCAAATCATCCCTGTGTTCTCCTGTACCTTAACTACAAGGGCCTCTTTTCCACTTATGGCTCACTTAGTTCTGTTCAACAGCTAATCTCTCTAACCCTGTGTTCACAGTCTTATTTTCTCCTGCTTCCTTCGAGATCTGTGTGACTTTTTCTTTTCTGTCTAAAGACTTATTGATACCTTTTCTATCAACAATCAAAAACTTACCTTAAACTTCTAACCATATAGGTTGCCTTATCTTTCCCCTTGTTTTCATTACCATGCCTGAAATAATTTATGCCCTTTCTCTCACCCTTGTAGTCTATACCCCTTTCCACTGAAACAATTCTAAATTCACCAGTGAGCTACTAATTTCCAAATCAAATATCCTCTTCTCAGTTTTTCGTCTTGAACTTCTCGTAGCATCTGGCCTTACTGACCAATACCTCTTCCATTTCCATGATATTTCATTCTCTTGGCTTCTACACATTCCCAATTTCTTTCCTTTGACCATTTTTAAAAAATTTTCCCTTTTTCTTTGCTGGTTCCATTTTCTTCTCTAGCACCTGACTCCATGTCTAGTATACTTTTCTGCCCCAGGTAGATATGATACAATTTAGGAGAAAAAGGCATTTGCATTTCAGGGAATCAGAAAAGATTTTGTGAGCTGAACCTTGGAAGAACTTTGAAATTCAACAAGGCAAAATTGAGGAGAGAGTTCATTTTAGGCATGGGAGATAGCCAGTGCAAAAACATTAGGATAAGAAGTAAAATGTTATCTATGAAGAACAGTAGGAAGGCCAGTTGTCCTAGAACATGTGAGCATAAAAGAAAGTAATATGTAATAATGTAGGAAAAGTAAATTGGGTTGAGGCTATAAATGGATTCAAATGCTGAACAAAGTAGTATAGTTAATCCTGTAGGTAATGGGGAGCCCCTGTTAGGAAAGTCACATGATCAGGCCTGAACTTTAGAAAAATCCTTTTGGCAAGGTGTATAGAAGATACATTTTAGTGGAAAGATAATAGAAATAGGGAGGTGATTTAAGATTCTCTTGCATCCATCCTTTCTTTTCCAATTCTATTTTCAACTCTAGTCCAGGCCCTCTTGATCTTATCTAAATGTGAAAAGGCATCACTGCATTATAAAAATAAAATAAGTGTAAGGAATTAAGACAGTAATAAGTTGGCCTGTTCACTTACTACTCCATCTGAAAATTGGGTAAAATGATACATGTAGCAAATCACACCAAAGTGAGCAAGATCATTTTACCTATAGGGTTAGTGTCACAGATGATGGCCATTTTATTTCAAGATGGAATATTTTTTCAGACACTTATCTCCATAATCTCTCTTCCTATACTATGTTTTGAAAATTTATCAAAACTCCCCCCTACAACAACAAAAAAAATATTTTATTGGCTTCCATTTTGTTTGGCAGATTAAACCATAAATCCAATTTACAGTCAATCAAGAGTCCATATTCAGTCAAAATCAGTCATGTCCTTATAAAGTCCTAGTAATATAAAGAGAAATCTATAGACCACATATAGGCACACACACACACACACACAAAGCCAAATTGTCAAGTTGAAACAGAGACCTCTTCATCAGGAATACAAAGAAAGCATCCTCTAATTCCATTCTTATAAATTCTTTTGTTCTAAACTAGTATTTTCATCATAATCCACTTAAGGCAAGGATCCAGTTTGTACATATCTATGGCTATATACAGGCACCCTCACAGAGTGCATAGTTCAAGAGCTTGCATTAGTAATTCACATGATGAAATTCATATTCTTGACAAAACTAGGCTAATTATGCACTTGTCTCAAGCATCCCTTCTGGTCCTTAGTCTCCTGAATGTATCTGGTCAGCTGCTCTGTTGTCCAGGTCTAATAGCTTCTCACAGCACTTTTCCATTTCTGTGGTTGGAATGGAAGGTCAGAGAGCAAATGTCAGTTTGATGAGAACACTTCAGATCTGTCACTATATCATTTGAGTGCTTTGATATATGGGCATCTTCAGGGTGGACTTCAGGAGCACTGAAGAGCTATCCCAGAGGATTTGCATATTTTGTTCTGACAACAGTAGAGATGGCCCAAGAGAAGCCCCAGGTGACCTCAAAACATTTAAAAATCAGGTCCTTCCATGTGTGGTCAAGGCAGACAGCCTGACACTCTGACAGCCAGGTGTGCCACTGAGTACTGTTTGATCTGAATGTCCTGTCAGTCTCCCAAGCACTGTAGCTGTGCATTCGGAAATACTAATCTTTCTCAGCTGTGCTCACTCAGGCAATCTTCAGAGTTAGGGACTACTCATCTCCTCTGTGTGCAAAGTCTTTGGTGTCTCAGCATTTTGGCAAATGGCTTTTCATTAGCCTCTTTCTTCTGTTTTGGAATGTGTGTGTGTGTGTGTGTGTGTGTGTGTGTTTATAAATCCTTTGTACTACACAGGAAAGAGCAGTCACACCAGGAAATAGAATTTAGAGATAGTGGAGAAAATGAGAGGAAGAGACAGACAGACAGAGATGAACAGACACAGGACAAAGACACAGAAAGACCCAGAGAGAAAGAGAGATATACAGAGAGAGACACAGAGAGGAAGAAAGACAATTATAGAGAGGGGAGAGCAAGTGGCAGAAGGAAAAAGAAGACAGAAAAACAGAATCATAGAACAAAAGAGGTAGAGATAGAGAGGGGGTAGAGACAAAGGCAGACAGACAGAGGGAAGAGAAAGAGTCAGAGAGATAGAGAAGCAGAGACCAGAGACAGAGGCAGAGAGAGATAGAGACAGACACAGAGGCAGACACAGAGACAGAAAGAGACACAGGGACAGAGACACAGAGACAGAGAAAGAGAGGCAGAGGGAGGGAGGAAGGGAGGCAGGGGAAGTGGAAGGAGGGACAAGGAGGAAGAGTTAGAAAGTTAAAAGAAAACAGAAGAGCAAAGGAGAGGAGTAGTCAAATATCAGAGAAAAGTTTAATTCAAAAGTAAGGGATAAAGGGATAGAGAATAAAGAGAAATCTTAGCCTACACTAAACTATAGAAACAAGGAAGGTAAGGAGATCAGTATGTTAATGTTGTTATGTCTTATCTGATCCAAAATGGTGAATAATAGTTACCATTATCCTTCAATCAAAAGCAAGAATACCATTGAATTTAGAAAGGAAATAACACTTATCATCTTACCAGAGGGAAGTAGTCACCCTTAGTAACTATAAAGGAGTGCCAGGGACATCATAGTCCCTGCGAATCTCTGTGAAGCATGCAGATTTCTGCATTAGACTTCCAACTGGTGTCTGGGATTCCAGCTCTTCTCCCTTGAGTGTGACATGTGGGCAGAGAAATCTGCTTCCCTTTAATTTCTGCCAATTGGTCTGTCTTCCAAAAGAACACAAAATAAACCAATCTTTCTTCTACATGCCAGCCCAACAAATATTTGAATACAGTTATTGTATATATCCCTAAACCTTCTCTTTCCATGTTAAACCATACCATAAACTTCAATTATTCTTCACATGATATAATTTTTAGTTCCTTCATCATTCTAGTCACTTTTTTACTGGACCTACCCTCAGTTATAATATTCTTCATAAAATATAACATCTTCGATTATGCACAATGCTCTTATTTTGGTCTCCCTAACATGGTATAGAGTAGGGATATTAACTCTATTTTTATTTTTTAACTCCCTTTTTTTTAAAAAAAAAACAAACCCTGTTTATTTCTGCAGCTTCTGAGTAATTTATTTGGCAGCTTTATCACACTATTGCCTTGTACTAAATTAAAATCCTAAGATTTTTCCCCCATGAACTTCTGCTAAGATAGCTCTTCTTTGATCTATCCAAAAGCAGTTGATTTTTTGAAGCCTGTTATAGAGCTTTACATTTATCTCTAGAAAATTTCTTATCAGTTTCAAGTCACTATTTCAGACAATAAAATATTTTCTGAATCTTGATTATGTCATCTAATGCAATAGTTATTGCAATTTAATTTTGTTTCCCATATCTTAATAATTATCTTAAAAATAATTATTTTAAATCATACATAGAAGAAATGTTCAAAAGGCAAGAGCCACTTATTGAATCCTGAAAGTATACCTCCAGAGACTTCAATCCAGACAGACATCAATTCCTTAATTATTACTTTTTCAGTGTGGTCAATCAATCAACTATAAATCCATCACACTATATTATAATTCAAACCACATGCCCCTATCTTTTCCACAAAGAATCTGTGAGAGGCTGCTAAAATCCCTGGTTGAAGTCAAACTATGCTTTGTTTATGTCATCCTCAGATCTACTTGTCTAGCAATCTTATGAAGAAAATAAATGCTTAGTTTGCTATACTTTGCTTTTCAAAAGTTTATGTTACCTGCAGTTGTTCGCTGCAGTTGTATTTTGAAAAGTACTTTCAAAATCATTTAATAATTATTTCAAAAATTTCATCAGGAAGTGGTCAAGTTTTGAAATTTCCATCTCCCTTTGCCCCTTTTTTGAAAACTGGGACAATATTTGCCCATCTTCAGTGATCAGGTATCCTTATTTTTTCCTTATTCCTCAAATTTTTATTGATAGTATTTTTTAAACTACTAATAATAGTCTAAGATAACATTTTTTCTTAAAGACTTGAATGGCTAGGCACTTTCTCACTATCTTCTAAATTATAGTAGGCTTTATTCTTCTCATAACCAAATTACTTCTACCCTTTCAAATATTAAGATCATTTTTTTTCCTCTACAGGGAAAGAAGACTGGAGTGAAATTTAGAAAATGAATAAATCTCCTTTCCATTTTCACATATAGGACTATTACTCTTTGCTCATCTCCAAAAATAACTTTAAAATACTCCTGGTGAACTTTAATATTTTCCAGAGATTTTGTAACTCACTGTGGCTTTTAAACTTGCTGATATCTAGACCCTTACTGATTGTGTGACATCTCATAAAATCTCTCAACCTCCATCTTCCTAAGGTCTCTCATTTGAAAAATGAGGATACTAATAATACATGTCTTAAAAAGTGGTTGTGGGGGGGCAGCTGGGTAGCTCAGTGGATTGAGAGCCAGGCCTAGAGACTGTAGGTCCTAAGTTCAAATCTGGCCTCAGACACTTCCCAGCTGTGTGACCCTGGGCAAGTCACTTGACCCCCATTGCCCACCCTTACCACTCTTCCACCTAGGAGCCAATACACAGAAGTTAAGGGTTTAAAAAAAGTGGTTGTGAAAATAAAATGAGAAATTATTTGTAAAATACTTTGAAAGCATCAAAAAGTTATATAAATTTTTGCTCTTCTAACTGTTCATTTTCTTGCTCTTCTCCAACACCTCCTACTTCTTTTATTATAGGTTAAAACTACTTTTTTTTTTACATTTATTAATATTCATTTTTAACATGGTTACATGATTCATGCTCCTCCTTTCCCCTTCAACCCCCCCCCCCGCACCCCCCC
>NC_058132.1:348775743-348796958 GCF_016433145.1 Gracilinanus agilis | reverse complement strand
AGAGGGGAGAGAGAGAGAGAGAGAGAGAGAGAGAGAGAGAGAGAGAGAGAGAGAGAGAGAGAGAGAGAGAGAGAGAGAGAGAGGCAGACAGAGAGGCAGACAGAGAGAAAGACAGACAGAGACAGAGAGACAGAGACAGAGAGAAACAGAGAGAGACAGAGAGAGAGAGACAGAGAAAGAAAGAAAAGAAGGAAGGATGAAAGAAAGAAAGGAAGGAAGAAGAAAGGAAAGAAAGAAGTAAAGAAAGAAAAAAGAAAGGAAGAAGGAAAGAAAGAAAAAAGAAAGAGAAAGAAAAGGAGGACTTCTATAAGGGGTAAAGGGAATGAAATAGTGGTGACAGATTCAAACAAAAAAATAAAAAGCTATCAACTTAAAAATGCAGAATGAGAGAAGTCCCAAACTGGGCACTAATAAAGTAATTTTGTGAATATATAATTAAATTTATCATTTACTCATCATAAATAAAATTTACATAAATATTTACAATTTAATATAAAATCCTTTAAACATTTCATATTTGTGTTGATTAGTGTTTGTTACATAGATATGCACACACAGAAATGGGAATGGAATTTTTACAAAATGAATATCTGATTATTTATTTATCAGGGTAAATTTTCAGGAGTAAAAATACATGCATTTTTACAAAGTTCCATAGTAAAGAAATATCCCTTCTAGGGCCTCCCTGCATGTTACATCCTTGATGGCAGTCCATTCTGGCTGCCACTACTCCCAGCTCTTTTAATTAGTTAATCTAGGATAGCATGGCCTAACCCTCTACTTGATAGAGATCACTTATTCCCAAATTCTCAATAATGAGAAAATGATGGAAACTGGCATTTGCTCACTCCCCTGATAAATAAACTCCAATGGTTCCCCTTGCCTTTGGAATGAAATGCAAGATCCTTCATTTAGCTTTCCAACCTACCTTTCATTATATACTTCATTATTCATTACACCTCTCCATTCATTCCACAATAGAGTCAAACCAAGCTCCATCTTTCTTTTAGGTAGGGCTCTATTTTTCTAGCAAGCTTTTAAAGGACACTCTAGGATTTGCAAATTACTTTACATATTTTATTGCAGTTGATTTTCACAACAATTCTAGGAGGTAGGTGGTTATTCTTAGGGCATTTTATAGATGAGAAAACCAAGGCTGAGAAATATGAAATTACTTGCCCAAGCTCACACAGTTATGAGGAGTCAGCTGATATTTGAACTCAGTTCAAACTCTAACTCCAGTGCCCTATCCACTGTGCAACCTGACTGCCTTTGAACATGAGTGGAATATACTGCTTCTTCAGCTTCAACTCTTGGAAGCCATCACTTCCAAGCTGTTTTCAAGCAGTACCTTTCATGAGGCTTTTCCCCTTCCTCCTCTGCCTATTACATATATGTGTATGGATATATGTATACCTACCTACATACAAATGCATATATGGGTAAATTTTGTACAAGTTGTCCTCCCTATAAAAAATATAAGCTCATCTTCATCTCTGGCAAGGGTTTGTCTCTGCTGATCCAGCATAATCTCTAATTCTAGATCCTAGAGTATGAATTGAGTAAAATTATAATTAATGAAAAATTTACTAGGGGATCTATTCAGAACACAGTGAATATACCCATTGCATAGATGAGGGGTTTCTTTACTAATAGTTTTCTTTTGTCATTTCATCCCCTGTCCATAGTGATTTTACTTGTCCAATGCTTGTCCACTGATCAATGACAGAAATCGACAAGGAGAAGGTGGGACCCTAGGTCAGAATATGAGTGTGGCAGCTATTCCCCTCACAAAAAAGCCTGTTAAGCATTTCAGTATACCTTGTCCACAAAATACACACACATATATCTGTGTGTGCATATATGGAAACACACATGTGTATATATGTGTATATGTTTATGCGTATGTTTAAATATACTATATATGCATTTATATGAATACAAACACATACTTTTCTTGCTATGTATTTGTATAATAAATATATATATATAAATATATGGGGGAAGGAAGACAGAAAATATAGGTCTGTTCTCTATATATGCATGTGAATATATATATGCACTAACTATATATTTTATAACAGATATGGATATGCTTATGCATATATATAAACATACTTGTTTAATGTGTGTAAATATATCTACACATTCATACTTGCTTAATGTGGGTATATATATCTATATATTCATATCTATACTTGTCTAGCTACATATTTGTCAATTTGAGGAAACTATATAATACTTATAACTATGTAATTTATATGATTACATGTAAATTTACACATATATAGTTTTTCTCTTCTTCCTCAAAATCATATAATGCATATGTATACATATATGTATAGAAATATATAATTTTCCTCACTCTTATTGACAAATATGGCAACATTTTTCTCTATGGGACCTTTTGTGTGATAATCCACACTGTTTTTTTTTCTTATCTTTTGCTTCTTTTAAACTGATTTCAGAAAATGTCTATCTTGTTAAGCAAAGTCAGATGGACTTCTTAATAATTAACTGATATTTGAAAAGTACATTGAAGTTTGCAAACTTCTCTACAAAAATTAATTCATTTGAAGCCTACAAATAACTCTATGAAGGAGCTGCTACTAGTATAATCACCTTGATCTTACAGATGAGAAAACTGAGGTTCAGAGTGTTTTAGGGACTTTCCCATGTTTTTAAAGCTGTGTATGTACCAGAGACAACTCCCAGTCCGGCAATCTCTCCTGACTTCTCAAATTTACAAATTTATTATCAAGTAACTATCAGACCTGGACATGGTTTTCAAATAGAGTGGATCTGAGTCTGGCCATGGCCACTAATTGTAAGTCTGTGTGATAACCTCAGTTTGCAGATTTAGCTTCATGCTGTCATGAGGAGAGTTGGAATTCTGTCCAATAGAATTTATATAATAGATGCTGCTCTGGGTATGCACTAATATTTCTGATCAGATCAAAATTAGTATCTTGATTAGGAAGAACAGCTGTTGCTTGTTAAAGAACATGCAATTCTGTTTTTGATTGGCTATGCAGCTACATTGAGTTTTCTCAGTAGCATTTTCACCCCTGTATGAACAAGCAATTAACAAACATTAAGCACTTACTATGTGCCAGGCACAGAATTTTGTAGTGTGCTATTGGATATTAAAAAGTATTGTAAGAAGTTTCCATTATTCTTAATGATATAATATTCATCAATTAAATGTTTGAATAAGCAAGAGGGAAATTATTTTACTGTTGTATGGTGCTCATCTATAAATGGAAATAGAACTAGATTTGAGAATTATGAACAAAATGATTTTAATTTTTAAAATAAAATAAAAATAATAAATATTCAATGCATCTGAGTTTTAAAAAACTAACAACAAAGACATGTCTTCAATTAATATATTGAAATATCAAATTATGCATATAGGCTTATCTACTCAAATCACAGTATCTAAGAAATATAAAGAATATCAGAATGTCATCTTGTCTAAACTTTTCATTTTACAGTTGGGGAAAATGAGTTCCCTAGAAACAGAAATTGCTTTCATATACATTTTATGTTATATATTTACATTTAAGTGATGTTTTAGTTGAGAGGACAGTAAAGGAAAAAGGGTGAGAGAAAGTAAGGAACTATAGGACACTTTAATAGAAAGAGAAGGGAAGTGAGATTCAGTTGAACTCTATTCTACGACTGGCTGTGATACTGCATACTACTTGTTTCACTTTGGGCACGTCATTTAAACTCCCTGGGCTTCGTTTACCTCATCTTTGAAAAAGGGGGATTGAAGTAGTTGATCTCTGAGATCCTTTCCAATCTAACATCCTATAAATTCTCTAGTCCTCAGTCTTCTCCTCTATAAAATGAAATATTTAGAGAAGATGATTTTTAATGCCCCTTCCAGCTCTGAAATTCTATGCTTGAAGTCTGTTGGAAGACAAGGAAGAAAGAGGTGAAGAACTCTAGAGCAATGGAAATGATAAAAGAGGAAAGAAAACCTTTGTAGGTTCTCAAGTAAGTGTTAGTAGGCACTTAATTAGGAGTTTGTACCTGAGCAGTATACTGTTGTAGATTCCTCAAATCTATCAAAAATCATGAAAGCAAAGTAGATAGGGTGCTAGGTCTGAAGTCAGGAATCCAATCTAGCCTGTGGCTCTTACTAACTTTTGTGACCCTGGGGAAATGACTTGCTCCCTTTTCATCTCAGCTTCTTTAGCTGTAAAATGGAGATATTGGCAACTAGGTGGCTCAGTGGATAGAATGGCCCAAGACACTCAATGGCTATGTGACCCCGGTCAAGCCTCTGTTTGCCTCAGTTTCTTCATCTGTAAAATGAACTATAAAAAGAAATGGCGGACCAATCCAGTGGAGTCATTGTAACTGAAAAGACTTCACAACAACAAAAATGGGTATAATGATAGCATCTGTCTCCTAGATTTGTTGTAGAGATCAAATTTACCAATATTTGTATAAAACTTGGCAACCAGCAAGTGCTTAACAAACGCTTGTTTTTTTTCCCTTTTTTTGGATTATAATAAAATAGTTCAGTCATATCACCTTATTTAGAGAAATCTTTTGATATTTTAAGAATTTAGTGACCATTAGAGGTGTAGGACTGAGTTTTTTGGAAGGAATTTTCAATGTCATTGTTATCTGAAATGTATCTTTTTTGTGACCTCAGTGAAACCCTTATTTATGATAATGCTGGGAATTTAAAGGGCATTAGTTATTTATCACAGGGTAAAGAGAAGAGACACTAAATTAGCAGTAAACGAGGACTGAAAAATGGTCTTGGCTGCTCTGACTGCTATTTAAGATCTTCTTCTTGTCTTCAATCACTAGATGGGAGGAGATGTAGGAGGAGTGTAACATGTGCTACGTGGCTGTTTCCCTCAGTCAATGACTGCTTAACCTGTCAAACACCATCAGACCAACCAGTGATGACATAACAATCAATTAAAACCTTAATGGGCTAGGTAGATCTCAGCCAGCACAGTGTAGTGGAAAGTACACTGAATTTAGAATCAGAAAACTTAAATTTGAACCCTTACTCAAGAATGGCCAATTAATTTTTCTTGGCCATAGTTTTCTCATTTCCAAAATGAAGGTTTTTGGAAATTTAGTCTTTAATATCTCTTCTAGTTCCAAATCCTTTGATTCAACCGGTGACAATAATGGGAAAAAGACTAGTTTTCCTTCTATATGAAAATATTTCCCAAATTATAATGAGTTTTTGGAGGATGGATTAGTACAAGAATCCCACTTAAAAGCCTAGGGAATAGGGCAGCTGGGTAGCTCAGTGGAGTGAGAGTCAGGCCTAGAGACAGGAGGTCCTAGGTTCAAACCCGGCCTCAGCCACTTCCCAGCTGTGTGACCCTGGGCAAGTCACTTGACCCCCATTGCCCACCCTTACCACTCTTCCACCTATGAGACAATACACTGAAGTACAAGGGTTAAAAAAAAAAGCCTAGGGAATGGATGACACTCTGGGACTGTGCTGCCTTCACCTCCAAAATATAAGTGGTGAAGAACTGATCTCTAAGCATCCTATAGATCAGGGCTTAGAAACTTTCAGATGGCTTCCTCTAGAATGGCACAGTAGATTCTTCTAAAGATCAGGGTAGACTGATTTATTTAGACCTTTATGTTGGTGTAACATTATACATGCATGTTATATGTTCATCCAAACATTTTAGGACTAGAGTGGGTAGAGAGTCAGCCATGAACCTAGGAAAATGTGATCAACTCAAATCTCTAGCCCCGTGATGGGCAAACTATGGCCCCTGGACCAAATAGTTCTACCATTTCAAGGGGCCACATCTGACCCCCGGGCTGTAGTTTGCCCATCACTGCTCTAGGCAACTCTGTGACTCCTGTGTCAGCCTCCATGGAGAGAGGTTGTTTACTCTCTTGAGATTTCCACATGAAAATGAAATAATTACTTCAGAAATTGTTCACTTCTTTTCCAAAGGCTAAGAACAGAACACAGGCTAATTTCTATGTTGGGAAAGACTAAGAGAAAATCATAAAATTAGTCAGGCTTTGTTTTTAACTTTTGCTGTGAATAGTGAAAATGTTTAAATAAGGTTATACACCTTGATTATACCTGTGTCGGTACAAAATGATGTTTAGTAAGGATGGGTCCTGACTGTGAAATATAATAGTGAAAAGCTTAAATATACCTATGATATTCAAATGCGTTATACTTTACCTATGTGGGATAATGACTTTTATAAGGCAGAACATCTGATTATCTTAGGCTAAAGAAGTATAAGTAGGATATATTAAGTAAGATTTGCTAATCCTTCCCTGATGGATAGCTTAGAGCCCTGACATAGACAAATAATGTCCAGAATTTAATTTTAAACATCCCAGAGAAAATTATTACTTAAAGAAAATTAGGTATGATCAGATTGATTATAGTATTATAAATCCAGCTTTTTGTGTACTGACATACTGCATGATTTGTTTATATATACCATATATACCCTTTGAAAAGATACTCAGTCAAATAAGCAGCCTCTAAATTCTCCTTTGTTAACACTTTTTAATCTGTTTTAAACTAAATTGGTTAAGTTCTTATTTTTCACATTGCAAAACTGTTGATTTTCCTCTCTCTTCTCTTCCTCTTTTTTCTTCTATCTTCTTCCTTCTCTCTTCTTTTTCCTCTTTTTCCTCTTCTTTCTTTTCTTTTTCTTCATTTTTCTCTTTTCTTTTTCATTTTCCCTTCTCCCACTCTTATATATTTACCACCATTGCCATCACCACACCATCAAGAAGTAGTTACTGGTAGATTTTACTTAGCCCTTTAATTTCCCTAGTACATCTCATCTTCTTAAAATTGTGAACACCATTTGCATTATTAATATAATATACTAGTTGTGAATCTATATTCTAACAAACTTTACAGCCTCATGGTGTTTTTCTAGGGGAAAAGTGTTTTCTACTCCATTCCCTTGATTTTCCGATTTGCTAAGAGAATGAGAATTACATGAATTACTTTGAGGGATGTGTTCTAGGAGAAATGACTCATTTGTGGTTGTGAGTACTTTCCAAATACAAAGTATTACAGAAATTCTAAGTCACAGAAAAGATTTTTGACTCTGGTGTCTGCCCAGGATTATCTCTTCATTCCTGGACGTTTCCTTTGTAATTGCTAATTTAGTTGATTTTTTAAAAATCCTGTCCAGGAAATAATAGACAAAAGTAAAGAGAATCAGATTATTTCTAGTAAGTTCATCTGTACTAAACTGTGGTTTTTCTCTAAAATGAACTGGATAATATCTCCTCTGTTTTCTTTCAGTTGCCTCTAATTTCGTTTTCCTAATTTTGCCCATGAGGAAGGAAGGAAACGGTATTATAGCTACATTTCTTTTTTAATTCCTTTCTTTGGAAATACAATTTTTGCAATTGAGAAATGATGCTTTTAGTTAAATTATAGCTAAGATAAGTGGGCAGAAACCACATCAACTAACAAATATTTATTTTTTAATCTCTTCCCACAGGAAACCTGAATGTCCATTTCTTTCTTTCGTCTTCATTTGTAATTGCTGGGGTACAAAGTAGTCTCTCTACTAATGCTGACTTTCACCTGTTCAATTCAGAGGCTTTGAAATTTAGCCTGTTCACGGAAAAGTGAAGTCAAGAATTTTATAGCTAATATATCAAAAGGAGGGTTTCTGCCTAGGCTTAGAATGCATACCATGCCACATTCTAGCCACTTAACCAGTGATTTCCAAAATGGAGTCTTCACAAATATATAACTGTTTTCTTCATGAAAAGCTTTCATAACTGAAAAACTGGAGAAAAATAACAGCTAGTATTATGCTTATAGTCTTATAACTGTATTTTAAATCCCTATCTCAATATTTAGATAGATTTTTATAAATAAACTGAAAGATATTCTCACTTGAACTTCCCAATAAGTCTGGAAAACAAGTGCCATTATCAACGTTTAATAGATGGAGAAACTGAGACTCAAAGAGATTAAGTGACTTTCTCAAGAGTACATAGCTAAATGAGTGATTGGGGCAGGAATGAACTCAGCTCTTCCTTACTTCTTGTCCAGTATTCTTTCCTTAATCATACTGCTTTCATTTTTGCCCAGGTGTTAATCTTAGAGGGACTGGAATGTTAGTATTCTCAGGCTGTATGTAAACATACTTCCACATCTCCATTCTAAAACCAAACAAACAAAAAGTCTGTCATTAGAACCTATTATCTTTCTGTCATCATCTATACCTCCTCCATTTTTCAACCAAACCTGCTCTGCAATCATTATCTCACATTCATGCTTGTCACTTTTTAACCCTTTACAATCTGTTTCTGAAACTTTTCACTCCAAACTTATTGCCCCGTAATATGAGGTCTTTTTTTCTCTTTTATTCCTCATCTTCATTGACTTTGTTGACCACATTACTGTACTAGATATTTTCTCTTATCTTTTCAGTTTTTCTTACACTTACCTCTCTTGATTCTCTTCTTATTCACCTGATTTTTTTTATTGGACTCTATTATTGCTAGATCATTTTTTCACATTTCATCCCTAAATGTGGGTGTACCCTATAGGTCATTTTATGGACCCCTTTATTTTATCTTTCTCCACATGCTCTCATTTGATAACCTCATCATTTGAATTTAAATGATTTAATTATCACTTTATAAACAATATTCTTCAATCAATTTACTCAATTCTAAGCCTCAAATCCAGAGCACGAACTGCCCAATAGACACTATAAATTTTATGTCCTGAAGACCTGTCAAGCTTAGCATATAGAAAGCAGAACTAAGTTGTTGTTTTTTTTTTCACTTAAATTCACCCATTCTCTGAACTTTACTATTTTTGCTGAAGATGTCACCATCTTTCCAAATATATGTTTGCATTATTTTTATTAAGTATGTTAGCATTATCTTTGATTCCTCATTTTCATTCGCTCTGCTAATTCAATCAGTTATCCAATCTTGCTGTATCAAACTTAATATCTCTTGCATCAGTCCTTTTCTCCTAACAGCCATAATTCAAATTTGTGTCTTCATCATCTCTCACCTGGATTATTGAAATAGACCCCATTCAGTTTTAAGTCTCTGTCCAGTCCAGTGCATACCCTGTAACTATTAAATAATAGTTCTCAATTATAAGCTATCCATGCTACTGCTATTTCCCTTCTCAGTAAACTTCAGTGATCCCTGTTACTTCTAGGGTCAAATATCAATTCATCATTTGAGCTTTTAAAGTTCTTTATTAACTACCTTATACTTTGTTCTCCAGTTTTGTTACACACTATTCCCTTTCATACACTCCATGATTTAGTCAAACTGTCCCTCTTATCATTCTTAGACAATGATACTCAATTAACCATCTTCATTCCTTTTACATTAGTTATCATCCATGACTGTGAAGAACTTTCTTCTTTTCTGTCATATTCTCTAGTTTTCTTCTAGACTCATACCAACTCATTTTATATGAGAACTTTCTTGATCCCACCCTCCACAGGTAATAAATACTCTCCCAACCTGGTATATTTCATATATGCCAATATATGGATATTTTATTTCTTATACTAAATTATGAGTTCCTTGTAGACAGGATCTGCCTAATTTTATCTTGTTTGTTTCACTAGTGCCTCATGTAATAACTGGAGCAGAGTAGATTCTTAATGAATGACTGTTGATTGAAACAGGAATAATGTATTTTCACACATTCTTACTTTTGTAGAAGGTAAAGAATACCTTTGTTTATTTAAAATAATACTTGATCTTTTTCATCATCAAAAGCAGAGACAGTCAGGTGGCTCAGTGGATAGAACAAAAGGGCTGAAAGGAGGATGTACTGGGTTCAGAATTGACCTCAGATGCTTCCTAGCTGTGTTTCCTTAGGTGAGTCATCCATTTGTCTAGCCCTTGCCATTTGTTTGCTTTGGGACTCATAGTATTAATTCTAAAAAAGAAGGTAAGAGTTTACAAAATAATAGAAAGGGATTTTACCCCCTTCTAAAAAACAAAAATTTGTTTAACCTTGCCAAGAAAGTGAAAAAATACCAAGTATTCTGTAAGAGTAGACATACCACCCCAGTACTTTTAAAAATAGATTTGACCAAAAAAAATCAGACTTTCAATAAGAAAATATTCTAATAAACTATTCAATTGGGTTCTGCATTGTTAGTTTCTACACTTCAGTCTATTCATGATCATTGCCAATAGATACATCACCAAAATGGAACCCCCAAAGCATTTGCCATTATACTTATTATATGTTGCCTTCTATTGTCCTTATGTCATGGTCTATATGTTTTATTTCCTCTGATAGACTATAAAAACTTTGAGAGTAAAAGTGCTAACTCATCTTTAGATGGCTAAGGCACTTAGTAGGATTAAATACTTTTTGTTGTTGGATGAATAAGACTTCTCAGAATTGGGGATGTCAAGTGGACTCAATTTTGGAGGTCAATGCTAAGGAGTTCAGATGTTATTTGGTGGCAGGAGAGACATAATGTTTCTGTGCAGGAGGATGACATATGATTATATCAGGAGGAATATGAATGAACAAAATGAATGAATGAATGAATGACAAAATATTTAATGAGCACAGGAGAATGCAAGAAATATACCTAATTCTATTGCAGTAATATAATTTCTTTCTTTCTTCTGGAGAGTGAATGGTATTAAAATTTTTCTGTGGCTTATTTTACCAGGAAAATGCCTGAATGCTTTCCTAGTTTTCCCTCTGATAAAATAAGGAATTTATGACTAGGTATGTAAACATTTTGGGGAAAATACAGGGAAACACATGTCACATAGCAATGAAAAAAATAAATGAACAATTCAGATTGGGGATTATTTTAATGAGTTCCTTGTTTCACAATTCATCTCTTCTTCATTGTGAAATAGCAATGGACTAGCCCATGTTCAGCCATTTGGGACCCAAAAGAGTATAAACCTTCATTGCTAATAATTTTAATGGTAGCAATTCTATAACCATCACAGACATCCTATTTCCATGTTAAGGAAAACTTTGTGATTTAAGAGCCATTTAACATCTATACTAAGGCTTCTCTGTTGCAGTTCCAACTTCATTTCTACTTCTTCCATCTAGAGTGACTACAGAGAATAATGGATCCCTGCTCTCTTTATAGCATCTCTTTCCTTCTATGTAGGTAGTTATCATGCCTTCCCTCAGTTATCTTTTCTCCTGTCTGAACATGCCTAGTTCCCTTAATGTTTCCTTATAGATCTCATTTTCAAACCTTTTATCATTTTTGTTGCTCTCCTCTGAACTCATTTCAATTTATCTATGTTTTTCTTTCAACCGTGGTACCAATACTCACTACAGTTATCCAATTGAGTCCGAAACATTGCTGAGGAGATCAAAATAATTACCTCTCATTTTGGCCACACTTTTCCTATTAATAAGCCAATATGGCATCTGGGATTTTATAGGACAACATCATATTGCTGATGTATATTCAATTTATCATTCATTGTGACTTTTACCTACTTCCCCAAAGAACAATTGTATATATATTTATATATATTTTACTTTTTTATGGAATCTCATTTTATTGATTCTCGCCCCTCTCCCTTTTTTATAGAGACCATTGTTTGCCATTATAGGCCTCAAATTGCCTCCTTCTTTCCAAGATCTGAGTTTCCATAAATTATTTTTTAAACCTTTACCTTCTATCTTAGAATCAATACTGTGCTTTCGTTCCGAGGCAGAGGAGTAGTAAAGGCTAGGCAATGGGGGTTAAGTGAAACACCCAGGGTCACACAGCTAGGAAGTGTCTGAGGTCAGAATTGAATCTAGGGTGTTCCATCTCTGGGTCTCCCTCCATCCACTGAGCTATCTAGCTGAACCCTATTCCCATAAATTCTTAACTGTTTGTGAAAATGATTAGCACACTTTCTCCTTTATCTTCCAAATCTGTCAGCACACAGCCAAGTGGGTTTACATGGAGAAGAAATGAGCTAAGATGTAAAGTGTCTACCCCCTATTGCTTCCACTGCCGACTATGGCAACAAGAATTGATGCAGCTCAAGAACACGCTGAAGAGTGTTTTACTCATTTTCCAAGAGGCACCTCAGTGGTTTTGTTTGGTTACTCCTATAAAATGTACTGAAAAGACTAAGGCAATGTCTTCTCTCCAGGGTGCCCTTGAGCAGCCTCCAGTGGGGCAGAAGTGGAGTTTGCTTTCTATAGCTAATTAAATATTTGCCTTCCCTGGGAAAAGTTAGTATTGCCCTGTTAGGGGAACTCAAAGTATTAGAAATGAATTTAACACCCCTTACTCAGCGACACTGGGCAGGATCTGCATGCATTGATGTTCAGAAGTCTACCCCATAAATCTGGGCATTTACTGTATCCCTAAATTACTCTTTTCTCAAAAACATCCCCTTGAGTTCTCTGTTAGAAGTGGTACCAAGAATGGATTCTGCGGCAAAAGACTGGCAAGGGCTAGGCTACTATGACTTGCCCAGGGTCACAAAGCTAAGAAGTGTCTGAGGCCAGATTTGTACAGAGGTCCTCCTGACCCCCAGTCCGGCATTATATCTACTCTACTACTGAGCTGCCCCTAAATCATTTCTTAATAACATGTATTCCAAGTAGATATTATGATGGTTCTCTAGAACTTTATTTTTTCATTGTTTTCAAAGTAACCAAGGCCAAAAGTAATTGAGTGCATGCAAAACATATGCCAGTGGTTGCTAAATGAGGTCCACTGTACCAATATGAGTTTTAAATGTCCCTAGGGAATGCTAAGATTGTTAATTTACTAGACCATAAGAAAAAAAACCCAACTTATATTTTAATTAGAATTTTATGAGCTGATTGCACAACCTGTTCATATTGGCAGCTTAGTATCACTCTTTCCAGATCCAGAAGTACATATATGCCCACCCAACAGGTGTCTATTGACATCCCTTCCAGCAATTCTATGTAATATCTATAGTGCTAGTTTGCATAAAGTAATGTTAACATAGATAAGTCTATTACTTAATAAAAAAAGAAAAAGAAACAGGCAGTTGGTGGCATAGTGAACACATGCTAGGCTTGGTATCAGGAAAATGAGTTTGAAAACTACCTCAGAAAGTGGTTATTCTGGAGGGCAATTTAGAATTATGCCCAAAAGGTTTTAGAATAATGCATATCCTTTGATCCAGCTATACCACTACTGGATTTTTATACCACAGAGATAAAAAAATTGGGTAAACCTATTTGTACAAAAAAGATTCATAACTGTGCTTTTTGTTGTGGCAAAAAAAATGGAAAATTAAAGGATGTCCCTTAATTTAGGGATGGCTGAACAGATTGTGGTATATGATGGTGATGGAATGCTATTGTGATGTAAGGAATGATGATGAATCAATGGATTTCTATAAGAACTGGACAGACCTCCATGAACTGATGTGGAGTGAAATAAGCAGAACCAGGAGAACATTTTACACAGTAGCTGAAACACTGTGAGATGATCAAATGTGATAGACTTTGCTACTATAGCAATGCAATGATCCAGGACAATTCTGAGGGATTCATGAGAAATAATGCTATCCACATCCAGAGAAAGAACCCTGGGTATAGAAACACAGAAGAAAAACACATGATTTATCATTTGTTTAGATGGTTATAGGATTTGGGGTTTTGATTTTAAAAGATTACTCTATTCGAAAAATTAATTATATGGAAATAGTTTTTTAGTGATAATATACATATAACCCAGTGGAACTGCTTGTCAGCTCTGGGAGCAGGGAGGGAAAAGGGGAGGAAGATAACATGAATCATATAATCATGGGAAAAATTTTAAAATAAAATTAAAAAAAAGAAAGAGGCTAGCTTTGTGACCAAAGGCAAGTTGAAAGCATATTTCATTTTCAGTTTCCTCATCTGTAAAATGCATATAATAATAGCAAAAAGGGAATTTTAAGGATGAAATGATGTTTGTAACCCCCCCCAGAATCCTTAAACAGACATATGAGTACTAACTACATAGTTATTTATTGTATTATTATCATTATTATTATAATGAATCAGTTACAGAAACTGGATGGTAGGAAGAACAGAAAATTTAGGAAGCTTCAAAACTTAAAAACCTAGAAGTTAAAAAATACAAATGAATTTCAGCTGAGAATGGAAGTACAAACTGCAATGAATGACAAATCAAATATGTTGACAATATGGTAAGTAAATTTACTGTTCTAAGAAAAGACGTTTTACTTGGTATGAGAATGAACTTCATCTTCACCTTGAATGCATTCACAGGAGAGGAGAAATTCATAATTGAAGCTTATGAAACCAGCAAGCAGATGAGACATTTCTTTTTTTAAAAAATTTTGGCCTTTCCTATAAAACCCTCATTTCCATTTCAGATTGCTAACATTGCAGAGTAAAAAATGTTCAGAGCTCACCAACCATCCCCAGACTACCGCAAACAAACAAAACAACAACAACAACAAATTCCTAAAAACAAATCTTGGATCAATTGAATCAACAGAAAACAAGGCAAAGCAGTGTCTCTTGCAAGAAGAACATGGTCAGTCAGCAAAGAGTACCCTTCTCAATGGGGTAGGAGGAGAAAATGCTGAGCCAGTTGGCAGAATGATATAGTGCAAACAGTAGGGGAAAGAGCATAGTTTGGCTTAGTCTAGTTTCAGCAGGGGGAGAACAAAAAACAACTGGATGAAGTTCCTGGTGCAACCCAGTTGGGGCAGCAGTGGGAGGAACTCAGCTCAACCAAGTAAAGTCTCAGTGGCAGAGAGCAGAATCCAATACAGTTCTAAATTGCTTTAAGCAGTATACTACTTCTGATTGATTAAATATAATATTCACATATCTTATGATTCTGAAAAATGCTGCTTTATCATTTCAAAAGGACACTTTTCAAAAGTATTTAATTCTTCATTTAGGAAAAAAAATCTGAAATACTTCTCTTCCTTCACATCAAGATCATAAGACACCATTTCCTTCATGAAATCCTCCCTGATCCCTCCTTGTGACAGTTCAAAGCAATCGTTCCTTCCTCCAGTGTCTCATAGAATTGCCTGGTTTCTCCATTGTTTAACTCTTTCTATATCAATTATTTATGTCTTTTACTTGCTTTTTTCCCTACTAGAATTTTACAATCATTGATTTTAAGACCTGTATCATCTCCTGACCCAACTCTAGCTTACTCTAATAATTTGAAACTACTGATTTTTAATCCTGGTGAACTGAAATGTATTTCAGTGCCTAACTGAAGTGGTTAAAATTCAATAGTAACATAAAATTCCTCATATAGGATATTTCTTTGATTTGGCACTGGTCTTGAAGTCAGGAAGACATAAGTTTACATCCTATTTCAGATAATTACTAGCTATATGACCTTAGACAAGTTACCCAATCTCTTTCTGTCACAGCTTCCTTTTCTATAAAAACAACTATTCCCTAGGGTTGTTGTGATAACTTTTATTTATAATTTTTATAGATTGTATTTATAAAGTAAATTTTACAAAAATGTGAAGCATATTTTACAAAAGATAAAATGCTATATAATAGTTATTTTGTTATTATTTAGAGTAGAGGGAGTAGTGGTGGTTGAATTAGTAGTAGTAGTAGTGATAGTAGTAGTTACAATTTTTTTCTTCAGAAAGATACATGCCATAAAGTCTTGAAAATAAATTTTAGGGTTATACATAAGACATTTTAGGGACAACTGGTAAACATTAATTGTAATAAGCAGGATGCAAAAGAACTTTTTGCAGAACAAAAGATACTGAAGATAATTAATGATAGTAATAATTGCTAGCATATATAATACTTTAAGATTCAAAAAACACTTTACATATTGTTTTACTATTTGGTTATCATGGCAATCCTATGAGGTGCATGTTATCATTATTCATATGCTATTAATGAAGAAACTGAGATATAAAGAGAGTCTTCAAGAGTTGCATAGCTATTAAGTATATGAGGTAAAATTTGAACTCAGGTCTTCCTGACTCCAAGTCCAGAACTCTATTAACTTTACCATGTATTTTCAAGGAGTGTCCCTTAAAATTAAGGTAGATATCTCACACCTATCAAATTGGCTAAAATGATAAAAGGACAAAACAACAAATGTTGGAAGGGATATAGCAAAATAGAAACTCGAGTACATTGTTAGTGGAACTATGAACTGATCCAACAATTCTGGAGAGCAATATGGAATTGTATTTAAAAAGTTATAAAAGGGGGGCAGCTGGGTAGCTCAGTGGATTGAGAGCCAGGCCTAGAGACAGGAGGTCCTAGGTTCAAATCCGGCCTCAGACACTTCCCAGCTGTGTGACCCTGGGCAAGTCACTTGACCCCCATTGCCTACCCTTACCAATCTTCCACTTATAAGTCAATACACAGAAGTTAAGGGTTTAAAAAATTAAAAAAAAAAAAAGTTATAAAAGTGGGTACACCTCCTGACCAAGTAGTACCTCCATTAGGTTTATTTCCTAAGGCAATCAAGGAAAAAGGAAAAAGAAACTATATGCTTTAACAGATTCATATCTGCTTTTTTTTCCTAGCAAAGAACTGGAAACTTAAGGGTTATCCATCAATTGGAGAACGGTTGAACAAACTGTAGTATGTGATTATTATGGAAAACTGTTGTGCCAGAAGAAATGACATAAAAGATAATCACAAAAAACCTGGAAAGATTTACATGAAGTGATACAAATTTAAATGAGAAGAATAAGAAGAAAATCATATATGGTAACAACAATAATGTATGTTGATTAACTGTAAATCAAGGGCAAGTACAAGGGATTCATGATGAAAAAAAACATTCACTATCATTGAAGGAACGGAATTCAAATGTAGATAGAAAAATTTCATCCCTCACTTTATTTCCTCCACAAATTTTTCTATAACATAAGCATTATATGTCTTGTTTCACAAAATGAAGGACAGGAAAATATATATTATATGATAACATAAGTGTAACTGATATATCATCTGCTTTCTAGGTGAAAGAGTATGGAGGGAGAGAATAAGAGAGGAGGGAAAAAAGAATGAGACAGATTTTTGGACATAGCTATTGTAAGACTTTATTTCTCTTGGACAAGCATATTCATTACAAATCATATGTATTTCATTATTGTTGTATTACATATTATATTACATATTTTAAATTATAAAAATAAATGGTAAAAAATTAAGGCAGATTTGATGTAAAGAGTAATATATACTGTGTAGTGAAATGTCTAAATAAAGCTAAAAAGGAGTTTGCTTCCAGGGAATAGAGCCAGGGAATCTATGAGAACCCAGAAAAATAAGGTGAGATATAAGATTTAACTTGCATATGTATAAGACTTATTTGTATGCAGCAATAAACCTAGGAATCTTCCATCTTCTCCTTTCCAATGTTTGTGGGCTTGGCCTATGATACTATGGTCAAAATTATGTAGAAATCAGAAAAAAATCTGATATGCACATGTATATATATATATATAAGTATATATATATTATATATCTATTACACATACATGTATATGTATAACAGAGTACTATTATAACCTAAACATTTTTAAATAGAGAGGACAGAATTTTTGAATGTCTATTTTATATTCTATATAAATGAAAACAAAGAAACAAAAAGAAATCAAGTCATTATAGTATGTAGAAATGCTCAGAAGAGAAATATGTTTGAAGACAAATGCTTAAACAAACAATATTTTAAAGTTTAAAAGATTTGATTATATGGAAACATGATTATTTCATTTGGGAACTTTCTTTAAAATAGCAAATCCATAAACCCTTTCACCAATGAGCTTCTTTTCATATATCTATATCTATATCTATATCTATACATATATGCTTATATTGTTTTTATCAAGTAATTTATTTGGAATTTATTATTGGAAAGCACATATATAGATATAGATAGATAGATAGATAGATAGATAGATAGATAGATAGATAGATAGATAGATAGATAGATAGATATTTCAGGTAATTTATTTGGCTTTCTCTCAGATTTACATTCATGTTGAGAACAGAAATGTATTGTCAGCCTCCTCAGGGCTGAGACTACAAAATGATTTTGTCAAACTTAAATAGAAACAGGTGCCACTAAACCATAGAAAAGGATCTAACAGACAATATATTGATTTGGAAAGAAAAAATACATGTGTGAGTATATGCATGTGTATTTGTATACATACATACAATTTTAATTTATTTGATTAAATATTTTCCAATTTTATATTAATCTAGTTTGACCACAGAGCATGTGATATGTGTTTGACAATTTTTAAAGTACTAAATGATCACTCTTGCTCTATTAAAGGAAAAGCCATTTCAAAAATTTATGAGTTGTTTCAGAGTAATGCCAATTGTATAAATAACTTCTGAATTCCAAGATAGCTACTGCAGCTACCTCTACAGCCACCAGTATCACCATCATTTTATTTGGTTGCAAGAAAATGAGATATCTAGAGTTATCTTATTAAATATTTAAAAACAGTAGCTTCTCCAAAGCTCAGGAGCCATATACCTTTATTTTGTCTTAGTATTCCATACAAGTTCAATCCAGTTTCTGCTCTCTGGGGGCTTGACGTGTATCTTTTGCATTTGATAGTTTCCATGTTACTTTAAAACAACTCACTAGGCAAATCACTTAACCTCTTGGTATTCTGGGCAACTATTTATAACAATATATTTTACAGAAGTTGGCAATCTGCATGGTAGAATTAATTTCCTCTTCTAGGAATTCCATTAAGAATATATGAATGGAGAAATGGTGGGGTTTCTGAGCAGCCAGAGGGCTACAGGACGAGCTGGCTAGACTCTGAGCTGGCAGTTAAAAAATATATGAATGAATGAAAGGGAAAATAAAAGAATAAATAATGAATACATAGGTGGTTCCTCTCTCCATTTTAGAATAATGTTATCTCAGTTGACATGCATTATCATCATCAACATCAGTAACATTAGAAATAATATAATATCAAAAAGAAATATAATATCATCATTAGATATTGTAGTAGATTGTCAACATGATATTCTGTGTTGGAAAAAGTAATAGAATCTGAGTCAGAAGACCAGAATCCAAATACTGTTCCCAATGTTTACTAGCTGTGTGACCTGGGGAAAATCATTCAACTTCTCTGAGTTTTTGTTTCCTCCTCTGAAAAAGTTGTGATTGCCTAAGTTATCTACCTCATCAGACCCATAAAGAAATAATTTGTTCACTAGCAGTTTGTACCACATAGTCTTAGAAATATTAGCTCAAACATATACAGCACCCTTGTGGTTACATACTTCCTTCGACAAATATCAGTCAGTACAAATACAATTACATTATTAGCAGGCTAAAATAATCTAGCTAGTTTTGCCTCTTACAGAATCTTAAAGGCATTTGGAGAACTGAAAAATGAATGAGCATTCAATCCAAAGGACTTCAAGCTTGAGATCATTTTGCTATCCTAGACAGTCCCAAATAAAAAAGCAACTATTTTCCTTACCAGAAACCAAACCAAATCATATTGGTAACTTTGAGACTTTTTATAAGTAAAATGTCAAAAAAAGAACCAAAATACTTTAATTTAATACTTTTGTTTAATATTCTAAGTATAGATAACATAACCTAAATTCCTTTCCCCACTTTTTCCCTTTCCCTTAGCTCCCAACTTCTTGACTATTAAATAAATTTCTAATGGGAAAATTGTTTAACCTCTTGCTATTCTGAGCAACTACTTTTAGTTACAGGTAGTGATCAACTATTAAATGGATAGGAACTCATAAAAGTATATCTTATGCCAGTTTCTTTCTTCAAACAGGATTTCTTGAACTCGTATGTACAAGGCAAGAATGTACACAAAACACGTATAGCTCTTAATTCATCAACAAATATTTAGTTAATTCCTAATGTGTGTCAGTAGAAAAAAGGGGGCCCTATAAATAGTGCTTGACCTCAAGGAATTCACATGACCGTGGGAGATGTGATCGGCACAAATATGTAAGCATAAAGGATATGAAAAGTAATAAAATTAGAGTAGATTAATAGGTGGGTAGGGTAGAGGTGATCAAAAGAGCCATTCTGTAGGTGGTGGCAGCCAAGCTGTGATTTGAAGGAAGCCGGTTATTCTAAGCGATGGATTTGAGGATAGAGGGGCATTTCAGGAATGCAGCACAATTTGCTCAGAGTTGCAGGGGTTGGAAATGGCATATAGTGTAAAGTACTATTTTCTGCAAGGAAATGGAATACAAATAGGGACTGGACCTTTAGTTTCATTGATAGAAGGAACTACCTCTACTAATCAAGTTAGTACTTTCTTTGCAACTTAAGAGAACCTTAGAAAACTGCTTAAAGAACCAAGAGGTTGATTGACTTACCTAGAGTCACACAGTCAAGATGGTATAGAAGGTGGAATTGAAACCATGTCTTTCTGACTCTAAGGACACCTCTTTATCCACTATTATACCATATTGGGAGAAATGAGAAAATGTGGTCTACCCCCTTAAGAAATCTAAAATATATTTGAAGAAGATACAAAAGATGTTTTGCTGTTGTTTAAGCATTTTCAGTCATGTCTGACTCTTCATGACCCTTTCTCAGGGTTTTCTTGGCAATTACTCAGGGTTACACAGGTAATAAGTGCCTCAAGCCTAATTTGAACTCAGTTCTTCTTGACTATAGGTGTTTATGGTTTAGCCAATGTGCCAGGCCCTTGGGGAGAAGAACTGACATTAAAAAATGAAGAAGAAATGTATGAGAAAACATATGGAATAAGAGCTGAAATGTAAACTATTTACTGGTCTAATGGACAATCTCTCTCTCATTCTCTCTCTCTCTCTCATTCTCTCTCTCTCTCTCATTCTCTCTCTCTCTCTCTCTCTCTCTCTCTCTCTCTCTCTGTGTGTGTGTGTGTGTGTGTGTGTGTGTCTTTCTCTCTCTCTCTCTTCCCCTCTCTTCAGTCTCAAATATATAGCAGGTGGGGGTTATTCATGGGCATGTATGTGAGCATATGCAAGAGAGAGAGAGAGAGGGAAAGATAGAGAATGAGAGAGATGGGACAGACAGGCAGAGAGGAGACTAAGATAATGAAATGGAACTACACAGAGACATAACAAAAATAAGCACAAGAAAGTAAGATAAATGAGAATCAAGAACAGACAGATTCTTTGAGAGGTAGAGAAAGGAGAGAAAGAAACAGAAAGATGGAGGAAACAATGAGAGAGAGAGAGAGAGAGAGAGAGAGAGAGAGAGAGAGAAACAGAGAGG
>NC_058132.1:348708285-348775370 GCF_016433145.1 Gracilinanus agilis | reverse complement strand
AAAGGGGGAAGAAAGGGGGGAGGAGAGAGGGAAAGCAACAGAGACAGGGAGTGACAGAGAACATGTATAGATTGATTTTGTTAATGTGTTTGAGCGGAAATTTCTTAGGTAGATTATTGGCTGTCATTTCTAATATTAAAGAATTTGCCAAAGAACAGAGGGGCTAAATGACTTACCCATGGTCATACAAGTGCACTTGAGCCAAGTTCCTCCTGTCATGAATGCTAGGCCTTCATTCACAACATTATACCATATCTCGGCAATGATTGGCTCTTATACTATTAGGTAAATGGGTGATATTAGAGAGCTTAGCATATGCTAACTGATGATTTTGTATATAACCTTCAGAGTATGACTCAAATTGCCAGTGACTATGAGGGAAGACTGCTTCTGTGGTCCTTAAAATACATAGTATAAGTAAAATTTATCTTTTCCTCTTCTATTTTATTTACTGAAATCACCTTCCTTCCTCCCCTGAAAGATGGTTCTGGCAACTCAGCAAGATTCTGATGGGTAGCATTGAGTTTGGCTGTGGTGATGATATTTTCCAAACCAAAAATTGGGACACATGTTTTGACAAGGGATTCTTCACTGCCCTTATTGTCTTGTTATTGCAGTAAATCAATGTTGAAGTTGGGACCGTTCCAGAATATCCAGGCTGTGTGGTCACTGTAAATACAGTAAAAAATTATTCAGCTCCTTTTAGATTTCAGACTAGTTTCAGTCAAAGTATAAACCAATAATGTGTTGTTTCCTCTCTAGATTTTTTAAAGATATATATTTGATCAAAAACAAACCTAACTAAAGGAGTAGGTATGTTTTATATTGAAACTTTAAAAATATATTGTTAAGTTTTCAAGAACAAATTATTCACTTTATACATTATAGCTAACTGGCCCATTATCCCTCCATAAAAATAATAAATAGTCACATATTGGATTTCTGGTCATTAAGATGGCAATCTAAATATGTCCATTGTAACAATAGGTGACCCAAGGAATCAATATCCCTTAGACTGCTAGAATGGAAATAGAATGGCAAAAGGGAAACAACATTGTGTTTAGAATCAGAAATCCTGAGTTCAAATCCTGATTTGATTATTATTTTTAAGTTTATAATCTCATAATGAGCATAAAGTAACATGATGTAATGGTATTGACAATGATAAGGACATAAATAGAAGGCTGAATGGTTCAGTGGGAATACTGCTGGATTTGTGGCCTGATGCACTGGATATAAAGCACAACTGTTCCACTTACTACATACATAAGCTTGGGCATCTTCTTAGGTCCTTCATTCTTAAAATAATTGGGTTGAGCTAAAATTGATCATCTTAATGCTGTTTAGATATTTTTATTTTTTAAATTTGATTTTACTTTATTTTATGCCTCTTGTGTAGACTGCTTGTTTATTTTTTCCTATTCCTTTTTTTCAATTACTTCTAAATGGACATTGGATTTTATCATTCTTATTGCCTTTCTATAGATGTTTTTTGCTGTTGATCACTATCATTCCTGGAGATAGTTAGGTAATATAGTGGATAGAATGATAGAACCATAATCAGGAAGTTCTGAGTTCAAATTTAGCCGCAGACCTTAAAGGTTGTGTAACTCTGGGATTAACTTCCATCTGTGTCAGTTTCCTCATCTGTAAAAAGGTTGATAAATAACATTTGTGAGATAATATACACAATGCATGTTTTAAAATTTAAAGAATTAGTTAAATACTGGCTTTTTAAAATTGAACACAATGAATTGAACAAAATATTCCAGATATGGTCTGACCAGAGTATGAAATAACCATCACCTCCCTGTCTCTGAATACTGTGCCTCACATTGAAGCCTACAATAATATCATCCTATTGATTTGACATCGTTAGATCACGCCCCAAATCGTATGTTTCCTTTGTTGTTCAGAAATACTATTCATGTCAGATTTAACATGTACTGTATAAAATCAAGGCATCATATTAATACAACAGAGTCTAATTGGTAAGAAAGATGCAATAAGGGTTCTCCATATGATCAAGAAGTGGCTGTTCCCAGATCAGGTCAGGGAATCCGGAAACCTGTTCAGTTGTTCTTATGTTCCCAGCTGAAAGGTATACGGATTTCCCCTGCCTGCCCAAGTATATTAGCCGTGCTGAGGAATGTGAGCTAGTGAGAAGTCTTCAGTTTGTCCCAAACTGCCAACACAATTGGAGACTGGATACATGATCAGTTCTTGGCCACTGGGAAGCCTTTACAAATCAGTAAGGGTCCTGGGGTTTCTGCCCTGTCATTGACAAGAATGGATGTCCCCCTTTGTTTGGAGAAGGACAGATAAATCTCCCTGTTCCTTTTCCCCTCTCATATGATCTCCAAAGGCTGTCTCTGACTTCGTTTGTAGAGTTAAAACAATGATGTTAACTGGCAAACAAATTGACAGGATTGAACTCTTCTGGACCTGGAAAGACCACTTATACCAACCTTTGTGTTCTCACCCTCCCAAATTATTCCACTTTATAAATGAACACAAACTGCCTGGTTTGGAGATGAAACAGAAACCACTTTAAATGTTTCATGGTTTCTCCCTAGTCCACACTGCAAATTCAATTGTGCTCACTTTGGGGTGTTCTTATAGGAATCATCTTAGGATGTTACATAGACATCTTTAGGTAACAACAGTCTTTTTACACTTGTCATAAGCAATGAAAAGCTTGAAGAAACCTCACAGATGATTTAGTCCAACATCCTTATTTTACATATAAAGACAATAAAACCTTGGGAGGCAAGGAATGAATTGCTCAAGCTAAAAACAAATAATAAATAAAAGGGTTGAGAATAGAATCCAGGTCTTTTGGATTGCTCCTCAGGAGGTTGTTCCCCTGCTTCATATTAAGCTTTGGCTGGCATCTCAACTCCCAGGAGCTCCCACATATTTTCTTCTTGACAGCTGTTCAAATATTCCTGTATGTGACTTCAGCAAGCTACAGGTTTCCATCACTGTTATACACTCTTTGTTGGTATAGGAAATTAATTAACAAGCATTATTTCTTGTGGCTCTTTACATTTTATGTGGTCATACTACTTACCTGATTATGACTTTAAAGGAGGAAAAAAATGGCATGCTGATTTAGAATGCCTGAACATTCCATTTCCAATCAGAGCACATCTATCTTGTCAAATAGTATGGTATTCATCCCTCTCACCCTCCCTCCTGTTTGTTGTTGCCAAGATTTATAATGTAATCTTCTTCCACATTTGAATTAGAGATGAGCTGTCCTGATGACAACTGAATACAGGTTAAATTATAAAGTTAAACACCTCAGTCCCTTACATCTTCTCTTTTCACTGCTGGCCTTGCTTTGGCATCAAAGTCATTTGAAAAAAATAGTTAACATGATTTAGAATTCTCATGTAGTGGAAATAATTATTTAGCATTTTTATGCTATTTAAGAAATATTTTATGCTTTAACATTCTCTATCTCACTTTTATTGGTCATTCCTCATATCAAGTCAACAAACCCATAAAATATATTTAACTCCAGGTACATATGGAAAATACCAGAACAGCTATATAACTTTCCTAAGGTCAGAGAGCAGTCAGAACTAGAAGTGAATGTAGAGTTTTTAAGTGATAAGGACATTCCATAATGTAGTAAGTTGTATTAACTGAGTGGAGAACTTCTTGCAAGTGGGAATTGTATCTGCAATCTCAGAACCAAACATATGATCAGGCACATAGCAGGCACTTAATAAAAAATTGCTAATTGAATGGTGAGGTAGCTAATATGAGTCAATTGCATCCTACAGAAGCCATTATCAGTATCAGTAAAAAGCATTTCTTTTACAATATAGGGAAACTACTTTGCCCCAGAAAAAGCACTACAAAGTCTGTCTCACAAAAAGAGCAAAAATAGGGGGAAAGGACCTACTTGTACAAAAATATTTGTAGCAGCTCTTTTTAATGGTGGTAAGGAATTGGAAACTGAAAGGATGCTCATCATTTAGGGAATGGCTGAATAAGTTGTGATATATGAATGACTTAGCTATTATTGGAAATGCAAAGAACCAAGACAATTCCAAGGGACTCATGACAGAAAAGGCTACAAATTGCTATAGAAGGAACTGAAGGAGTCAGAATGCAGATTGAAGCATACCATTTTCCAATTTATTTCTTTCATGAGTTTTTTTCCCTTGTGTAAATGATATGTATCTTCTTTTACAACATGATAAACATGGAAATATGTATTGCATGATAGTGCATATATAACCTATAATTTGTAGAAAAACTACTATCTTGCACTGCTAGAAGGGGATGCCTTAATTGGAGTTCCTTAATCAATGAAATAACAGGCCTAATTCTATTCAACCTTCCCTGTCACATAAAAAAAAAAGAATATCAATTTTATATCATCATACAGGTTAGGTTAATTTTCTAAATATTTTATATAAACAAGGGCATCATGCACAATTCACATCATGATGGGTAATGTTAGGATTCTTTTTTTACCTAAGTTTAAGATCTCAAGTTTGGGTCAGGGTAAAACCACATAATATTTATAAATAGACATACTGGCCACCATTGGAGAGTAAAAGGAAAATCACTTCTGAACAAGGTGAATGTTCTTTCAGAGTTATAATCTTAAATAGGCCTTAGTGAATGGATTCAGAGAAAAAGAAATCCTCTGTAAATTATTAGAGGTTGTAATGCATTATAATATTATAAAGAGAATTCATAGTATCCCCTATGTAGGGCCCCATGGAAGCACCAAAGTAGAGCCAGAAAGAAACAGCTAGATGTTCCTCTGAATAGAGTGTTAGGCCTGGAGTCAGGAAAAGGAGTCTTCCTGAGTTCATATCTGGCTTCTGACCTTGGAAATATCATTTAATCCTGTATGTCTCAATTTCCTTATCCTTTAAATGAGCTGGAAAAGGAAATGCCAAAACACTCCAGGATCTTTGCCAGGAAAAATCCAAATGGTGTCCCAAAGAGTTGGACACAACAGCTGAACAACAGCAAGCCTCACATGGTAAGCTGGACATATCATTTGACTAAATTTTAAAAAATTCAAGTTTTGATCCTTTTTAAGCCAGTATTCATTATTTTCGGGTTTTCTGTACCTTCATCCTCCTAACTAGTAGCAAAGCTTTTCTGTGTGTCTGATGGTTAAAGACCAGCTTCAGCTCAGGGTGATGGACTGAGAACCAAGGTGCCTGGCCTGCCTACTTCACTCAAATAGTAAATGAATAAATCACTTAACACTTCTGAGTCTCAGAAAGTAAAATGGAGAATTTAATATTTGAAATAGTAACCTCATAGGGTTGTTGAGAACAAAGTGTCTTAAACAACTATTTAAAAGTGATCTATTATGAGTAATTAGAGGTCACAAGATGCTGATGATAGAAAATCTCAAACAAGAACATTCCTCTAAGACAACTGGTTATGACACCCTAGGAAAAGGTTAACCTCTCAGTTCCCAAACAAGTCTCTAAAAGTTTTATAAATAATAGCCTAAGTGTCAATGTGCAGTGGTAAAAGGAGTTTCTATACTCACAAAATCACAAGTTCGGTCAAATGCTGTATATAGGCAATAGTGAAATAGTTGGAAAAACACTTAGATTCAGAAGACCTCTATTAAAATTTTGGATCTGCCATTTACCAGCTGTATGTCTTTAGGCTATTTTTTTACCTCCCTGAATCTGGGTTTCTTCATATATAAAGTTAGGGCTAATAATATTTGCATTACCTAACCATATGGAACTATTTTAAAGAAAGTTCTTTGTTAATGTTTAAGTGGTATATACATGGGAGTTATTGTAAGTAGCAACTTGAAACGAAGTTCTGTTATTCAAATATGATAGCTATTAGAGGCCAAGATGCAGAAGCATTATAGGACTGGCATGTCTGGTATGCTACAACCATAAGTTTGGAGGAGAATTTATCATTTTAAAGGGTTAATTTAGACACTGATTGACAACAAAACCCTCATCCTCTTTTTACTAATGGTATCTAGTCTAAAGTATTTTCCCGTTATTTGTATCTGTTCTACCCTAAATCCACTCTATTTCTAAGTAATTGTTCATCTCTCACTCCATAGAGTGAAGATTTGAACATTTTTGCCTGAGGCATGTTTCATAAAGTACATTGGGTGAGGATCAGAGAGTTGTTCAAAATACAGTCGCTTCATGGGATATGTATGTATCTTTTTATGTATGTTAGTGTGTGTGTATTAGAGAGGGAGAAGAACCCCAGCCCACCACTAAGTGATCTTCTATTTTACCTTACGTGATAGGCTAAAATGGTAGAATAGGAAAGTAATAAAAACTGGAAGGGATGTGGGAAAATAGGGACAGTGATACACTGTTAGAGGATCTATGAAATGGTTCATTCATTTTGGAAAACAATTTGAAACCGTGGCCAAAGGGTTATAAAACTATGCCTTTTCCTTGATGCAGCAATAACACTACTTGGTCTTTACCACAAAGATATAAAAGAAAAAGCGAAAGGAAAAGGACCTATATGTGCAACTTTATAGCAATTTTGTGGTGGCAAAGAATTGGAAATCGATGGGCTATCAATTTTGGGAATAGCTGAACCAGTTATGGAATATGATTGTGATGGAATACTATTGGGTTGCAACAAATTATAAAAGGAATGACTTCAGTGGGAAAAAAAACAAAATAAAACTTAGGAAGGCTTATATGAACTGATACAAAGTTAAGTGAATAGAACTGGGAGAACTACAGCAGTTCCAAATGAGTCCTGATGAAAACTCATATCCAATTTGATTTAGAGAACTATTGGATTCTGAGAGTACAGATGAAATGAGATCTATTTCCCTTTATTTTTCTTGTTTTATTTATTAGACTAATGTAGAAATACGCTTTGCATGACTTCATATCTATGAGTATCACAATTCTTGACTTCTCAATGTTTGGGGAAGAAGTAGAGGGAGAAAGAATTTGCAACTAAAATGAAAAGAAAAATATATTTTAAATAATTATCCTTGTTAACTAGATGCTAAGATCAGGTTACATTTCTAAAGGACTGCAGAATGCAATGTTGTGTGTTACTCCTAAATTGAGTAATCAGAGCCAATTCCTATTTTTTTTTCTTTTCAGTCACTTTTTAGTGGTATATGACTCTTAGTGACTCCATTTGTGGTTTTCTTGGCAAAGATTTGGGAGAGTTTTGGCATTTTCTTTTCCAATTCATTTTACAAATGAGGTAAATAGGATTAAATGACTTGCTCAGGGTCATACAACTCCTAAGTATCTGAAACCAGATCTAAACTCACAAAAATGAGTCTTCCTGAATCCAGGTTGAGCACTCTGTCTACTGCACCACCATTTAAACCCTTCCAGTTGGACTTTTCTCCTCACTGTTACCATGATGAGTATCAGGTTCATTCATTCTCCCCATTAACCTGGAATGTTCTTTCTATTCCCTTCAACCTTTCTAAATCCTTCCTTTCTTTTAAGACTTGGTTCAAATCCCATTGATTTCTCCATATATCTTTCCCTTCAACTACACTGGCCTACAGTGACTTCTCCATTCTCTGATCTCCTATTGTCCTTAAAGTCAATAGCATACAACCTGACAATACTTCATTCTAAAAAATTATTTTTGTGTGTACTATTTTGCTTCCCTAATTAGAAGATAAACTGGAATGGAAAAGGAATAAACATTTATCAATTGACTACTATCTGCCAAGTACTACACTAAGTATATTTTTTTACAAATAATCTTATTTGTCCTCAACAATCCTAAGGTAACTACTATTATCATCCCTAATTTTATAATTGAGAAAACTGAGATAAATAGAGTTTAAGGGAACTGTTTTGAATCACATAGTTAATAAATGACAGAGGCCAGATTTGAACATGAATCTTCTTGATTTTAGGTTTAAAGCTCTACCCATTGTGCTACCTCTCTACTTAAAGGAATGGCAGTATTAAACTGACAAACATCTATAAGAAGACAATGATGATGGTAAAGTCAAAACTTCAGAGATGGATTGGACCTCAAAACTACCTAGGTGTCTGGAATGTCTTCTCATTTTATATCCTCATTAGCACCTCCCTGGGTATATAACATGAAACTAAGCAATACTTGTTTATCATAAATCCATCACCATCATCATAATTAAGTATTCTAATTTAAATAAAACGCTCTTATATTCACATCTTTCAGAAATAGCTACAAGGAATAATGGACAAAGTACCAGACTTAGAAGGAACTGAGTTCAAATCCTGCCTTAGACACCAGCTGCACGATGTTGGGTAAGTCACTTCCATCTCTTTCAGCCTCAGCAGCTTCAAGTATAAAACAAGAATAATAGGAACTACAGGGATTGTTGGGAGGCTCAAATGAGATGATGCCTTAAGGATTTATCAGCCTCAAAGTACTCTCTAAGTGCTACTTATTGTTATTTTTTATTATTTAAAAATAAATATCTTAGGATAATATATTTAGAGCTCTAAAGGACCTTAAATCCCTTCTATTTCAATTATGTATTTGACAGATAAGAGAATGAGGTCTGGCTTCAGTTATATAACATACATAAGATAACACAGATAAGTGAGGGAGAGAGGATTTGAACCCAGGTCTTATGTTCTAAAAGCCAATATTCTTTCCACTATGCCTTGGAGCACTTAAAAAGTGACTATGATTGGGCCAAACATTAGAAAAGATAGTTGTTGATTGCAAATAAAAGAAAAGTACAGAACTGTATGGCTTCCCCTTTTAATGAGGTTCTTATTAACATTTCTATAGAGCATTCCTTTCTTCTGGGTTTGCATTTTAATTTTCATAATGATTTAACAAGTGAGTAGAGCAGAATTACCGTGGAGGTCTTCACAACTGTTTCCTTTTACTTGGAAAGCAGTTAAAAACAATTGTCCTTCAACTCACAATTTCTTCTGCCATTTTCACCTTACCCTTCAGAACAATTCTTGCCACAGGAGGAGGAATGAACAAGCACCCAAAAGGCTTTAAATTCCCATTTTACATCCTCTCATCCCTGGCCTTTCACTGTGCTCCAAAGGTGAGTTTTACCTCTAGCAATATACTTGCTACCATTAAGGACCCAAAGCTGGCTAATGACTACAACCAGGAAGAGCAAATAACAAATTCATGAATTATACTTCTCATCCCAAAGGTAATGGCTTAATAAAAACCCTTTGCCTCAACTGCAGAGAGAGCAGGAAATGCAAATGTGCTGGTAGTTCTACAAGGACATCTGAATTAACTCTGCATCTTATGTTTTACATAAGGGAGCAAGTATCAGCCAAAACTTTCACTAGCTTCAGAATGTTTTCTTTCTATAAGAAGACACGTATTAACAGAACAAAAATTTCATTAACTTTCTAATTCTTTCATGCTTCAGACATTATCACATCAGCTTAATATATCTATTATAATAAAATTTAATTTCGCTAATGAAATATGATTCCTCCCCAAACTAAAGCCTAGATATTTCAAGAGCCTCTACTTTTAGTTGTGCTTCCTACTCTCTGGTTGTGCCTGGGTTTGAGTTCTAGCTCAGCCAAAGACATCTATAGATGCAGAGAACCAGCTCCATGATTGATAATTAAGGGTAACAAACTTCATTATTATGCCTTATATTGATTGCCTCTTCTCTCAGGCAGTGTTGCAGGTTAAGATTGCTATAACAGGAGCAGTGTGCTACCCCCAGCTCAGATTAGCTTAATAAAGTCAATTGTCAGATTTTTAGGATGAGTTTAGAAATAGCAATCACTACAAATCAAGGCTTGATTTATTAATTTATTCATTTCAAGCCTAAAAAAGTAGTAGAGAAATGTTAATAATGTAGATTAAAATTAAAATTATAATACTTTTTGGGGGGAGAACTGATTGCTAAATATTTTCCTGAACACTCCTGTTTGTAGGCTAGGATATCTACAACAAATAATCAAAAGAACAAAAAAAAATCAGTCACTAGCTTGTTATTAATGACTGGATCCTTCAGTCAAGCTAGCAAGACAGTGAGAAAATAATATGACTTAACAAGGAGGGATTGATGGTGAATATGGACAGGAAAACTCCAACCCAGAGATCCAATCACTCCATAATTTAATTTTAAAACTTTGATAGAGGTCCAAGTTAATTAAGCATTAATTTCTGTCAAGATCTACAATACCATTGTGTACATGCCTGGACTTAAAATGAAATGCTGACATATTTCAAAGTGCATCTTTACCCCAGCTCTTCAAAATGGTAAGCTCACAAATAGGGTATGCAGCACAACTGTTTTCCTCTTACAATCTGAGTACTGCTTCCCTTAGGCAGTGTCATCACAGATAGGCTCAAGAAGAAGTTTGATTAAGGGCCTAGAGGGGCTTTGAAGTTCTGGGCAAGTTAGGCAAACTTTTAAGATAGACTTGAGCTTGAGAGATTGGTAATTTAAAGATAAGAGGGAGAATGATATCTTAGAGAGGGCAAGTGGACTAAGGAATTAAAAATCTTAAAGGATGGAAGTTGAATGTAAAAGAGACTTTAAGTATTGTTAGAGAAGGTGACACCTATCCTTTTTGGGTCTGCTGTGGTAGGTCATTGGTGGGGAAAGGATTTGAGAAGAAAATGGCCAACAACTTTGGGATATTTGTCAAAAAAATCTCATATGGAGATGTAGTAATGAAAAATATCTTTGTCATATAAAAATATGTTCCAAATCATTATTAGAATAATGCAAATTGAAACAACTCTGAGCTACCAACTAATACACACGAGCCTGGCTAACATGACAAAAAAGCAGCATGATGCATGTTGGAGAGATTATAGAAAAGTTATGAAACTAATACACTGTTGGTGGAGTTGTGAATTGATACAATCATTCTATAAAGCAATCAGGAGCCATGCTCAAAAGGCCCATCAAACTGTGCATACTCTGCCTCAGCAATATCACTACTGGGTCTATTCCAAAGAGATTAAAGACAGCGGAAAAGAACCAACCTGTACAAAAATGTTCAGAACAGTTCTTTTTGTGGGGGAAAAGAACTGGAAACTGAAGGTTTGTCCATCACTTAGGGATTGACTGAATAAGTTGTGGTATATGATTGTAATGGAATACTATTACGGCATAAGAAATGTAAAAAAAAAAAAAAAAAGATGATCACAAAAAATCCTGGAAAGGCTTATATGAAGTGGTGCACAGTGAAATAAGCATAACGAGGAGAACATTGTACTGTAATAACAACAATGTATAATAATCAATTGTGAATGACTTAGCTATAATTAACAATGCAAAGATCCAGGACAACTCCAAGGTACTCGTAATAAAAAAGGATATCAACTGCCATTGAAATAATAGACAGAGGGGGCAGCTGGGTAGCTCAGCCTAGAAACGGGAGGTCCTAGGTTCAAATCTGGCCTCAGACACTTCCCAGCTGTGTGACCCTGGGCAAGTCACTTGACCCCCGTTGCCTACCCTTACCACTCTTCCACCTATAAGTCAATACACAGAAGTTAAGGGTTTAAAATGAAAAAAAAAGAAAGAATAGACAGAGTTTAAATGAAGTTTGAAACATACCATTCTTCACTTTATTTCCTACATGAATTTTTTGTTTGTGTAAGCAATATGTTTCCTCTTTCAAAACATGACAACAGAAATATGTACTGTGTTATGTGAAGATGGGGATTAACTCTACCCTGCCCACTTTTAGATTTAATCACTAGAAGTGTATACACCCCACTTATCCTTAAATATGGAGAGGTCTCTGACCCACATGTGAAATGTGGGTGATGAATTAGAATCTACTGACTGCCCCCAGGCAGTCCTAAACAAAACTATAGTTGCAATTGATCCATGTAAAATGGAAGGAAGGCATAGGTAGTGACAAAAGGAATGGTCTTTAAAAGTGGCAAGAACTTCCTGTGACAAGCTTTTTTGCCTTCCAACTTGGCCCTGGAGGAGCTCCAGCTGGTGATCTCAGACTGCTCTTGGATTTTCCTTTAAAACTACCATGTGAGTGAGTGAAAAAGGTTGACTCCCTTTCCTGGTTTTTCTGGAGGCCTTCCAGAGAAGCCCCTCATCTTGGAAGAGACCTCATGGCTAAAAGCCTTGTTTAATTTACCTCTGGATTCCTTTGCTGGGGACTCTGAAGTCCTCCTGGTTCAGACCTGGCCTGGGTAATTATCTACTCTTTCTGATTTCCTTACTTTCACTCATTCTCCTGTTTTTAATAAACTACCATAAAAAGTCTTCCTGAAGTGTAATATATTTTTGGTGACCACATTTTTATACATTTAGTCCAACCTTAAATTTTTAACCCTTACAGTTATAATATGTGTAAAACCTACATCATAATATTTCCCTTCTGGGGGAGAAAAAGGGGTTGAAGAGAGAGAACATGGCTTGAAAAATGTCCCAGAAGAAATATTAAAAATTTCACTGACTTATTTTAACTTTATTTTATTTTATTTTAAAATTTTATTTATTTATTTTTCCCATGGTTACATGATTCATCTTCTTTCCCTCCCCCCTCCTGGAGCTGATAAGCAATTCTACTGGGTTATATATGTATTATTGTTCAAACCCTATTTCCATATTATTCATATTTGCAGTAGAGTGATCACATAAAGTCAAAATCCCCAATCATATCCCTACTGAATGACGTGATTGATCATATGTTTTTCTTTTGTGTTTCTGCTCCCACAATTCTTTCTCTGAATGTGGATAGCTTTCTTTCTCATAAATTCCTCTGGATTTTTCTAGATCATTGCATCACTGCTAGTAAAAAAGTCGGCTACATTTGATTGTGCCACATGTATCTGTCTCTGTGTTCAATGTTCTCCTGGTTCTGCTCCTTTTGCACTGCATCAATTCCTGGAGGTCTTTCCAGGTCACATGGAATTTCTCCAGTTCATCATTACTTTCAGCACAATAGTATTGCATCACCATCAGATGCCACAATTTGTTCAGCCATTCCCCAATCGATAGACAACCCCTCATTTTCCAATTTTTTTTTTTGCTGCTACAAAGAGTAAGGCTATAAATATTTTTGTACAACTCATTTTTACTTATTGTCTCTTTGGGGTACTAAACCAGCAGTGGTATGGCTGGGTCAAAGGGTAGGTGTTATTTTAAAGCACTTTGGGCATAGTTCCAAATTACCTTCCAGAATGGTTAGATTAATTCACAGCTCCACCAGCAGTTTATTAGTGTCCCAATTTTGCCACAAACCCTCCAACATTTATTATTTTCCTTTGCTGTCATATTGTCATTGACATTTAACTTAGGGAAATTAAAAAAAAAACTCTGAATGGGGTCATGAAGAGTCAGTTATGACTGAACAATATACAATAGTTGCTAGACAGGATGGACATTGGGACTCAGGCATAGAGGTAAAGGAGAGTTTGAGTAGTTGTATAGAGTAGGAAATTGGAAAGAATGATGTAGTACTCATTTTCTCCTCTTCTTTTCTTCATCGTTCTTCCCTACTCTGGTTTTACCACCTTTTCCAGCCTCCTTAGCTATATAACAGAAATTCGGGATGTCCCAAAAGCCTTCATAAAAAGTTAAGCTGTTAATGTTTAAAACTTCACAAAGACTTTTTGGAATATGTAGTTGTTATATCATATGATTTTTTTTAGTGAGAAAACAATCTCACATGCATTATTGTTGACTTTTTATGAGCTATCAAGTCGAATTGAATACTGTTTTAACAGTCAACACATTTCCCCCCAAGATTCCTTCTATAATTTCAATCAGTAAGGGAATAACAATAAAAATGTTAAAAACAAAGAAATCAGTGATGATAAAAATGAATAAGATTGATTTGAATAGGAAAAATGTAAAACAAATAGTAAATGCATGTTGTATAGAGTAATTTTGCATAACAAACTGTACTTTCTGTCCTGATTATTCACTATGGCATTGAGGTACCACTCTCCCCCACTCTCTAGCCCAAGGACCTTGAAGGCCTGTTAAATAAAACCTCAAGTCTGATCAATTAATCTGGAATTAATCAATTTAAGTAGGGGTTTAATTATATATTGTATATTGATGATTGCAGGACCAACCTAACCACAAAGATACTCAACACCCTTTTGACTGCAAGAGATGGAATGTTTTTCAGTCCATGCAGAGCTCAAAGATAATTACTGAAGGAAAAATTAACATAAAAAATCACAGAACCTTAAAATATTGAGATAATTTTGTATAAATGCTTTTCAGTGTATACTTCTACACATATCTACATAAATATTTATATAGAGATATATACTATTTATGTACAGTGTGTATGTACATGTCTGTGTCTTTATAAGATGTCATCAAAGTCTCTGTGCATTTTTTAGCCTTAAAAACCATCCCATTGAGGGAGGTTCTATGTTTATCTCCATTTTATAGATGAAAAAGCTGAGCTAGAGATCAAGAAAGTGAATTATCCAGGCCAAACAGCTAATAAATGTCTGAGGAAGAACTGGAATTCAGATCTTCCTACTTCAGAGACTCCATTGTTATTTAGTTGTGTCCAACTCTTCATGATGCATTTTGGGGTTTTCTTGGCAAATATACTGAAGTGGTTTGCCATTTCCTTCTCCAGCTCATTTGACAGATTAGGAAACAGGCAAACAAGGTTAAGTGACTTATTCAGGGTTACATAGCTAGTAAGTGTTTGAGACCAGTAGAGTCTTCCTGACTTCAGTTCAGGTACTATATCCACTACGTCACCTAACTTCCCCTTACGCTGTACATTGTAGCATTTCCCTTCAAACAGATAGTATTTTAGGCTAAGATCAGATGAATTAAGATTTTTTTCTCTTAGCATCAGCACCCATACTTGGACCTTTGATGATGAAGATAAAAAACGACAATGATTCTCAAAGGGTAATCGCTACACCCCAAAGAGCAGGCAACAAAAGTTGTTTAATCAAAGCAATGTTGTCAAGAATACCAGGGTGGGCAGTCAGACATACCCTGTAAATTTAAGGGGTGTGGTTCATGTTCCAAAATGTCTAAAAATATTAGATATATAAATATCCTCTGACCACAAATAAAGAAAATCTAGCCCTGCCTTCCAACTCAGGCTTTTGGAAAAATTGTCATAACTGGTATTGATTAATTTACATTCACTTCGTGGCAGCATTTCTTGCTCTTGGATGTTGAAGATGGGATTAGAATTCAAAACACTTTACTTCCTTCAAGAAGATGAGCTTATGCTGACATACCTATAAAGGCCATAGAATAAAAGAATATGTTGCAAGCTAAGGTCCCTGTTAAGGTTAGGGAAAAGGATGACAGAGATTATAAAATTTATCATATTGGAAAGGATGTAGGGCAAAACAATGCAGGATTCTTTAAAAGAAAAAAAAAATCTGACAGGAGTCTTTTTTCAGTGTCCAGACTGCCTGTTTGAGCTGAGATGTAGAAACAAGCTAATTACTGTCTGTCTTTTACTTTCATAGTTTAGAACAAAAGATAAAGAATAAAAAAATAAAGAAACCACACAGCGTTTTCACACTCTTACAAATAAAGCAAGATTTCCTCATTTTCTCATCAATTCTTTCCTCAAGACTTGGTGCAGAGGTAATTCTGTCAAGTAGCTATCAGGCTCAACAGATTGGAGGCAACAATGAATCCATGAAAGCAAACAAATGCACATGAAGTTAACCTTTCCTAATGTTCAAGAGCTTACAGTAATGCATTAGTAACCTACTTGCCTTATAATATGGCTCTTTGGGGTCATTTGATTATGAAGAATTAGTTGCATAAGAAAAAAGGGAGCCAATAATAGGTTATATCATTTTAAGCATGGTAATTCAAAAATTCAAGAAAAGCCTTGCTATTTATAATTAGACCACAGACAGAGGTTATAATGAGGAGAATCATCATCAATATGTCTTCCTCCTCCTCTTTTATTTTCCTTCTCCTCCTCCTTTTCCTTCTCCTTCTCTTTCTTCTTTCTTGTTCTTGTTCTTGGTCTTCTTGTTCTTGTTCTTGTTCTTGTTCTTCTTGTTCTTCTTGTTCTTGTTGTTCTTGTTCTTGTTCTTGTTCTTGTTCTTGTTCTTGTTCTTGTTCTTGTTCTTGTTCTTCTTCCTTCTCTTCCTCTTCCCTAGTTGTCCAGATGTTAGAAAATAAATACCAACTAAACATTTTACTTTGGATGGATCACTCCTCTAGGTGAATACAAAACAATATATGATTAACTCCTTTAGGAATTCAAAGTTTAATTGAAGAGCATTGAGGACTGAAACTAATAACTTCATTTATTCCTTAACTAAAATTTTTTACATTAATTCACTGAAATAAAATATGAACACTGATTTGCAAACTTTAAAGCCTCATATAAATTTTGATTGTTAACTTTATTTTTATTATATCAACAAGCATATATTGTGATAAGCACTGGGGATAAAAATAATAATAAATAAAACAATCCCTACCAAAAGGATCTTACATTCTAATGTGTATTACCTTTTTTTTTAAACCCTTTAACTTCTGTGTATTGACTTATAGGTGGAAGAGTGGTAAGGGTAGGCAATGGGGGTCAAGTGACTTGCCCAGGGTCACACAGCTGGGAAGTGTCTGAGGCCGGCTTTGAACCTAGGACCTCCCGTTTCTAGGCCTGGCTCTCAATCCACTGAGCTACCCAGCTGCCCCCTGTGTATTACCTTTTGATGAATCATTCATTCTTTCAGTGAGTGTTTTGAGTGTTTTAAATCTTGTGGCTTAAGGAAATCCCTTTTAGGTGATCATAGGATCTCTCTAATAACCCTTGCTTTCTATTGCTGTGTTCAGTGTTATTCTCCCCTAGTGTAGGTGGGGCTGTCAACAGGTTAGGTCCTTGTCAGCATATCTGGTTTACATGTAAAGAGAAGTACTGGGGTCAGTCAGAGACATGGAAGAAAACAATCTTATGATGAGTTTGGGTTTCGAGTATAATGTATAAAATAATAGGCAGCAGTAAAATGCAAAGCTTTTTAGTAAGCAATGGGGAAGACGAGAAAGGGAAAGACTGAAAGAGAAACTAGCGTACAGTTTAGGATTATACACTAAAATAGAGAATAACTCAGTCAGGCCAGCTCTGCACTAGGGAGTGTATAGACACAGATTCATTTATCAGAAAAGGGATGCACCAGAAGAAAGTTTTGCTCCTGGTGGAGGAGAGGGTGTGCTCTGCCAGGAACGGGTATACTTTCTGGAGTGGAGAGTATGTTCCTGGTGAATAGGAGTGGATCCTCCTGCTTGGGGGAGAGGGGCTGCTCCAATTAGAAGGGGTGCTCCTACTAGAGGGTAAGATAGGCTCTAAATTCCCCTTCTGAAACAGGGGTTCTCACGCTTTTATTTTGGGTACCCCTCCTAGAGCCGAATTCCCACATTAGAGGTTAGGGAAAATATTATCAGGGAGAAAAAATAAGCTGATGGTAGACAAAATATTCTAAAAATGTTATTGCCGATATTTTTTCATGTATATATTTTATAAGCTTACAACATCCATTAAGGGGAAACTGTTATGGTAATCTCAAGAATACTAGGCCTAATCTTATTATAAGATTTTATATATATATATATATATATATATATATATACTATTATGAGATGTATATTATATATATATATATATATATATATATACACACTATTATAGTGAAGTATGGAAGAAAAAAGAAAAAATCCTGGACCTGGAATCTAAATCTTGCCCTACTTTTGCCATGTGTTAGCAGCATGGCCTTAAATGAATCAGTTAACACTTTTGAGTCTCAGAAGATGTGTTTATTTCTGTAGGGACAAAATATCCTTTTACATCTTTAAAATGAGGTGCATAACACATGCTCTGTGTACTTTAAAAGGTTGTTGAGAAGAATGCATGACAATGGAATGAAAAGCTTGTTATTTATGGCTATTATTGTGGCCAAAGGATAGTTGTTATAGAGTTGTAGAGTGGGAAGTGTTTAAGAGGTCATGTCCATTTTCTTTATTTTACAGAGTTGCCTTTGAAAGCCAGAGAAACAAGCAACTTGCCCAAGAACAGTATTAAGTAGAAAACCAAGGTCTTAACACAAGTCCTCTGAATCCAAATCTAGCATTGTTTTTGCAATGCCATCTTGTACTTCCAAAAGAATATGCATTCATGCCCACTATATGTTAGGCATTATAATGAAGTTGAAAGCAGAGGCAGAATTGTAGACCTGGTATCCAAAGATCTGGTTTTTAATATTACCTCTGTCACTTGCTAACTAGGTGATCCTGAGGGAGTCACATTAATCACACTTAGCTTTGCTTTCCTTAGTGATAAAACAGCAATAATAATAATACCTGTAATGCCTTACCTGACCAGAGTAAGGTAATGTATGAGAAGTACTTTGAACTCTTTCAACAGATTCTAAATATTAGTTGTGTAACACAGGAGTCTAGGTTTAAAGATCATCTTAGAGACCACCTTTTCCAAGTTTCTTGTACAGGTTAAGAAACTGAGGCTCAAAGATTTTCAGTGGTCATATATTTTCTGAGTATCAGAGGCCAAATTTGGGTCCAAATTCATCCTCAGTCCAAATTTAGTCTCCTATCCATTTTACCATGAGTAATTATTACTTTAGAAAAATGACAAAAGAGCAAACAAGAGCAAAATAAATTCCACAAATTGAATATATCTGTGTTGAAATAGGATAGAGTAAATCTAGAAACTCTTCCTGGAAAAGCTTGGGGATATATTTTTTTCTCTAACAAAGCCACTCTCCAATTTTCATTCTAGTTAGAATTTTAAGATTAAACAATTGCAGTATTCTCTATTGAGTATTCTACAGAAAACCATTTGGAAGCTCCTTGGTGTCTACATCTGCAAAATGAGGGGGTTGGACTAGATGATCTCAAAGGGCTATTCCAGTTCTAATTTTCTATGAGTGTATGATGCTACAGTATGTACCAGTGGTCAGGGGGTATTGGAAGAACAACTGGTCCTCAATAGGAAATCTCCTAATTAGCTCCATTAACGTGATGATTTTAATAAGTTAAGGCCCCCAAATGGCTTCAAATCTGATATTTTTGATCTCACATCTCACTAGGATGTAAAACAGCAATAAAGAGCAAGCAAAGCACTCCCGTGGCTGCTAAATATTGTTTTTATTCATGTATTCTCATTCCTTATTCTGTTTAAACAAAAATTTGAGGAGAAAATAAAATATCTCCCTCATCTCCACCCTAAGATTACTACTGAAGGCATACTGCTGTTGACACAGTGCTAGATTTGAATAAATTTTATGCTTTTCTAAGACGAGATGAGGAGAGAAGCTCATATTTAATTGTTGCTTTGTGCCCAGGCATATACTTGAAAAAATTGTCTTACCATTTTATTTAGAAATAATAGATGTATACACACTATATCTATGTAACACACACAGACACACACACACATGCATACACATATATATATCCATGTATGTTTATGCATTATGTATGTATCTATGTGTGAAATAGGGGCACCTACCTACCTAGGATATGGTAGATAAAGTACTGGACTTGGAGTTTTGAAGACCAGTTTGCCTACCTGAGTTCAAATTCTGTCTGGATCATTTGCTACCTCTATTACCTTGGACAAGCCTCTTATTCTCTTGGCTTCAAATTTCTTCATTTGCAAAAATCAGAAGAATAATAACATCTACTTAACTAGGTGATTTGAGAGGATAAAAAGACAAAAATATAAATTTCTCTTGATCAGATGTCAAACTGCTTCACTATTCCTCCTTCAATTCATCTTTATTCTGATGCTCTTTAAGGGTTAATGTCATGTGCCCTCTCTCCCTTGATGACTTTGTCCATTCTTAAAATTTTGGCCAGCTCCTCTCTGGGACAACAGAATTAAGCCCACTCTATCTTTTCCTAGAGTTCTGAATGTGCAATTCCACCTGCCTGTTAGACAGTATCTAAGTTTTCTCCATTATAGTTTGTCTATGAATCTATGTTTCTATGTATCTATCCTTAAAGGCGTATTGGCAAGACAACTCTAATTCTCTAAATATTATGGTACACTCCAAATTAGCTCCATTAAAATAATGTCTTTAATATGTAAAAACCCCTGAATGAATTTGAAACTGATACTTTTGAGTTCACAGTTCACACGGATATAAACATAAACAAAGAACAGAAATTTCACGGTTGTTAAATGTTATATTCATTAATGTATTTGTCATTCTCCCAAACTCTCAACTCGGATTTGAAGATAAAATGAATCCATATCTCCACTTAGATATTCTATTGACTAACAATAATTAATATTCCCCAAATTAAGTTATTTATCTCCTCAAAAGCTGCCCTCTCCCCAATTATCCTCTTCCATTTATAGAATGATCATTATTCTAGTCTCTCACACTCAAAACATTGGAGTTATCTCTGACTCTTCCCTTTTCCTCATCCCTAGTAATCAAGTCTTATTCCGTTCTACATCTTTAGTATGTCTTACATTCTAACTCCTTAGTGTATGCTGTATTAAAAAGGATAACGGAATTCAAATCAGAAGACCTGGATTTGAATTATGTTTTTGACACATGATGCTTATTACCTTGGGCACCTCACCTGGCTTGGCCTCAGTCTACTCATCAATATAATCAGAATATTGCTCTATATGGCCTATCAAAATTCCTTACGGCTCTCAGTCTAGGATCCTCTCATTTCCAGCATTGTAATTAGTGCTCTCATATGGACTTTGACAAAGCCATTCCCTGGTCTCTCTGCATGTATTCTCTCACCTCTCTAATCTAATTTTCAGATCGCTGCCAAATAGACTTTACTAGTATCTAGGTCTTGTTACTTTCTTGCTTAAAATAATTTGAGGGGCTTTATATCACCTATGGTATAAAATTAAAAAAAAACTCCTTAGTTATTCATTTAAGATACTCCTTCCTCTGACCCCCCCCACAAATCTTTCTTCAATCCATCTAGTATCTATACATTCTATAGCCCTTCATAGCTGCACATAGGGGCCACCTGATCTAGAGTCAGGAAAACTCATCTTCCTGAGTTCAAATCAGGCCTCAGACACTCACTTGCTATGTGACCCAGGGAAAGTAACTTAAACCCTGCCTCAGTTTCCTCATCTGTAAATAAGCTAGAGAAAGAAATGACAAACCATTCTAGTATCCATGTCAAGAAAAAACAGAATGGTGTCACAAAGAGTTGGACATGACTGGAAAACTACTGAACAACAATGACAAATTTTCCTGTATAAACTACATTTTCTAAGTAAATTAGACTACTCTTTCTATGATCTAGACTTGTTTCTTCCTGCCTCTCTGCATGTACTCATACTAAGAACTCTATCTTAATGGCTCAGCTTTGATTCTACTTCTATCATGGAGGTTTCTTGAACCTCCTAATATGAGAAAAGTTTCTCCTGCCTCAGATGTCCTATAGCACTTTGTCTGAACCCTTCCCCAGCCCTCATAAAATTCTGCCTTGTATTAGATCATATCTTCCCATCCATTTTTCTTTTGCAAAAATATATTGAGGACCCCTTTGAAGAAAAGAACTATGTCACCTCTCATTTTGCATACTTGGTCCTTAGTGCAATGCCTTGCACACTTAATAAATTCATGTTCTTGCTGGCACTCCAACTTTTTCACGTAGAAAATGGCTTTTCTCTCATTGTCCTCAGCACAAATTTCAGAAAATACCCTACCCATTTCCAAAACACATTTAAGTTAGGAAAAAAAATTTAAAAAAATTATTTTCCTATGGAATTTTGAGTCCATTGCCTGTGAATAGGGGAAAAATAATTCAATTGAAAGACATATCTAAGGTACCCAAGAAAATAACTAAAATCTATCTAGCTATCACCCTAAGTGAGAATGTCCCTTGACATAGAAACAAATGACAAATACTAGCTTGTCTTCTCTGGGGCTATAGTCTGACAGTAGGCATTTTGAAGCTTTTCTTGTAAATAAGGATGCATACATACTTGATATGCCCTAATAGCAATTAGTGTTTCAGAATGCCTGAAGCTTCCTTTTAAAATTTGTATTTACTCCTGCAGTAAAATCCAGGAATTAAAAAAAATTGTTTTTCTTTTGGATCCCTTGAGGATCATGCATAATGAGATTTTTTATTTGTTTGTTTTTAAGTAGTCACACACACATGAATATACTTTGAGAGGAGTCCTGATGAAATGGCTAGAAAGCTGGTCTCTGAGTCAGGAAGAGTTGGGTTCAGATGTTGTCTCAGTCACATATTATAAGCTTCAGGCAAATCTCTGTGACCACACATGCCAAAGCAATACAATCTGCATTGTTAAAATGGAAATTCTTCACTCAGTAATCATCTATACCACAAACCTACAAAAATCCAGATATACAAATCTAGGTTAATAATACCTCAGTCAATTAAGAAGCATTTATTAAGCACCTGTCATGCTGCAGGCACTAAGCTAAATTCTGGGGATTAAGTAAATGAATGAACAAATAAATAAACTAGTTCCTGTTCTCAGGGAGCTCATAGTCTAACAGAGGAGATAAAACACGACCACCCTGTACAAACAAGCTGTGTGGAATGGCTGAATGGAAATGAGCAAAGGGCAGACTGGCATTAAGATGATTTGGGAAAGGACTCTTAGTGAAGACAGAATTTTTACTGTCATCAGTTTTTCTAAAACCCTTCAGAGGCTCCGATGAGTAAGAACTGTTTCTAACAGCTTAACTTACCACACAAGGAAAATTATGATCTACCACGGGTTATCTCCAACCAGAGCGCCAATACCTTGCATTCCGTCCTCATCCCTCATTCCCTCGTGTTCACTTCACCATACAATTTGCCTGTCTTAGCAATAAACAGCTACAGAACAAGAGGGAAATTATGGAAGCAAACATAGTGAATACTTGTTCACTGACTGACTGACGAGTGAATTCCAGGCTAGCAGCAGGCCAAACATATGCTATCTATGGGCAGGTCATTTTGACTGAATTCTCCCATCCTTCTGGGTTCACTGAAAGAGATAGATTAATGTGTAGGTACGTCCTGGTCTTTGTAAATATCTTTCTGTCATGTCTGATTTCCCTTGGTCTTTTGCTCCTATTAAAATGTTGTCCATCCAAGTGCTTGTGAGCTAAATTGCTTGAATAATGCTTGTAAAAGTGGAGATTTAGTCAAGTAACTATTTTGGTGCAAGGCAGAGCTATATGTGGTCAAGAAGGAGGAGAGCTGGACAAAGCATGTATTGTAGTCTGCGAGATGCACCATACCATTCTATCCGCAGAACTCCTGTGGCCTGTAGCCTGGCTATCTGAGACAGCTCATTAGGCTCTAGCTAAGGGAATAAGGAAAGGTCCACAAATGTGTGTGTGTGTGGGGGGGTCGGATTTAAGGGTAAAAGAGACTGCAATCCTTAGAGAAATAATTCCTTCTTATTTATTCTTCCTAAAGTGTGAACTGCCCATGGATTGTACCAGAAAGCATCAGAATTCCTCTCTTAAACATGCTAATGTTTCCATGGCCCTGTGCCTAATGATTATGTTGCTCTAAGCCATCCCCTCTGTCCCATATCTTCCCAACTTCCCTCATTTTTTTTTTGGAACATGCCCCAGGTACCAAAATTCCTAGTTACAATACAGATCACATTTGCAGACATGCGGAGCCCTTCCGGCTTTTTTTCTCTTATGCACCATTTAGTTTGAAAATATATTTAGGGTTTGTTTTTTCTCAAAACTTTTATACATGAGTCCAGAAGCCTTCGAGCAGTAGTAATATTTTTTTGCAAAATATAATAAATAAGTAATAAGGTGTAAGGTATGATCCTATTCCAAATTCTCTGAAGATTGTTCCTTGCATAGAAGACCTGTATAGATAGAATAAATTCAATTAATTTTACTTTTTGATCCACTTCTACCACCGGTCCTACTACCACACACTGCTTTTTCCTAAAAGCTCTCAGAATTTTCACGTTCAATTATTTTGTACTACTAAAATGCCTAAAGATTCTTGAATGAAAAGTGTTATGTAAACACAAGGTACTTTATTATTCCTTCCAATTTCTGAGATGGCGGAATCACTGCAAAAATGCTATCATATTATATAAAAGTTTTTTTTTAGTTTTGATCATTAGCTATTTTTTTGAGGCTAGACTATTTGGAAAGGAGCCTTTCCATTGCCCTTTAAAATAGAGCCCAGAAACAGCAACTGCCTAATTGGAGTCCAATTGTGAAGAAGACTATAATTATAATAGCGTTTGCAGATTAGAAATACTACTTTGGGAAGCTCTACAAGTGTTAGTACAAGAAATAAACAAAGAAGAGAGGAAGAGAAAAGGAGTGAGGGAGAGAGAGAGAGAGAAGTTTTGTTGATAAAAATGAACCCAATATGTACAATGGAAAAAAAATATTAGATTATAGGTGATGGTGTAACATCAGTAGGCTATATTCTTATTTCTACTTTTAACTAGCTGTCTGGGATTTTGTTTTCTTATTGTAAACTGAGATGGGGAGGATTAGATCATACAATCATCCTAACTTTTTTTTATGTATGCCATGGACATGTTAGGTAGTCTGACGAATCCTCTGAACTCTTTCTCAGAAATTGTTAACATGAATAAAATGTTTTAAAAGTTTATAAAGAAAACCCATTATGTTGACATAGTTTTCTTTCTATATATCTATAATTTTTAAAAATTCTTTCCACAGGTAGGAACATCTAGTAGAAGAAATCTAAGATGCACTATGTCTCTAATATTCTATGATTCTTTGAGACACTTGGCAGAGCTGAAGGTGCTGACATAAGACACTAGACTCTTAGAGCATGTAGGCATATTTTAGAACTCTGCACAGACAAAATCATGTGGGTCTGCCATTGTGACATTATAGGGGATATTGTAGACTATATTCCCTGGAAGAACTGTGCAATTTCTCTGAAAAAAATGGTAACATTGATGCTACTGGATAAGACTAGATGAAGCCTCAAGTGAAGTCTTAAGAAAGGTAAATTAGGACTTGAGATAGGAAACAGAGATAAACTAATGTTTTAGCATTTTAGAACAGGGAAGCATTCTGAAGCTGGGAGGATGGGAATCCACAGTCATCCTGCCATATCTTCTTGTGGTTAGCACTACTAATTCTTGATTATTGGTGAATATTACAATTTAAACCTTGGAAAGAAACAGGAACATGTGTGATGAGTCATCTCTCCAATCCCCTACATGGAATGATGTGTTGGTTTTTATTTATAATAATCTTCTTGCAAGAATCTGGAAAACCAGTTATACTAGCTGACTTTTGAGTAACCAAAGGGGCAAATTCAAAAGGACAGAAAAGTAGAAATCGACATAAGCTTATGATTCCTGGGTGTTCAAAAATATGACCCAGTAGCTGGCAACCATAAAGTCATTCAACATTGTTTGTGATGTTTTATAGTACAAAATTTGAGTTTAGATGTTAAAGTTCCTGGGGTTTGAAAGGCTATTATTATTACTGCTAGAAGTGAAATGAATGAATTCATAATAGTATTTCTGATGAAACCTAAGTATATACATATATACTATCTGCAGAATCATTTATTGATGGCTGCAAATGAAATTACAATGTGGACTTCTACTCATGAATAGCTAAGCAAGTAATGAGCAAGCAGGGGAACAAGTTCATAAAATCTTTTAGAATGGCAAATATGAAGCCTATATAAAGAACATAGATCAAGAAGAAGAGAAATTGTTACACTTCATGAAATGTGTGAGGCTATTCAATATTTCAAGCTTATGTTATGAATAAAAATATTATGCTAATGTTCCTTTCTCTTGTCTAAACATGATATTTGCTTTGGTTTGGTTTAGATTTCATTTCTTTCTTTTTTTCTTTTTTTTTTTTGGAAACACTAGATTTTCAAGTATAAGGCTAAAGGGTTCTATGGTGTGAGTTCTGCTGGAAACAAGGAATGGAATGCATAAGTAGCTTGTCAAACTGAGAATACTCTCATGGAACTTTCCATGGAACTTGGAAATTATTGCCATTGTGATCAATGAATTCCTTTTTTCTTCTTGAAAAAATTTGGCTCCCTATATAGGCCAGTTTACTGGATATCTGCCAATCCTCCAGCTTATTCTGAGCTGTGTATATCAGACAGTGGAGAATGAAATGAATTTGAGTCTTGGATCTGGCATTTGTGAGAAGTGTAACTTTGAGTAAATGAATGTTTTAAACTCTGACTTTTCTACAAATAGGAAAACTGATGAATGATACTTGCACTAGCTGACTCCTGAAGCTGTTGTGAGAAGAATGTCATGCAAGCAGGGTCTATTATTAATTTGCTAGTTTGGTAGTGAATGGAAAGAAGGGGCAGGGGAAGGAGAGAGAGTGAGAGAGAAACAGAGTGACAGAGAGACAGAGAGAGACAGAGGCAGAGAGACAGATAGAGATAGAGAGGGAGACAGACAGAGAGAGGGAGACAGAGAGACAGAGATATTGATGAAGAAGTTAAGAACTTAGAACTTACTGGGTACCAGTAACTATGCCAAGGGATACAAATAAAAGAAAGTGAAACAATCTCTGTCATTAAGGAATTTGCATTCTAGTGGAAGAATGACAATGTATAAAGGAATGCAGAAAAGGGGAAAATGGAGAGGAGATGTGCTGGGGCATGGTGAAAAAGTGACTGTAAAGCATGTTGAATAAGAGGAAAACTCAATATTCCAAATCACTAGGTTTTCATCTTTATTGTTGCTTTCAGTTTTCTTCTTTCCTAGAATTCTACCGCTGTTTTTGTTGTTGTTGTTAGTTTCCTTGTCTTATTACTCTCAGAGAATTCTCTTTATGTTTTCTTCCAGGTGTTAAAGCTCCTTTGTACCTCTTTATTAAATGCCCTTTTTAGCACTTTCCGTTCTTTTTAATACACACCTGTCTCTTTACCATGAGTACTGCCTAAATCAGCTGTGGTAAAGTGAGGTAACACAATCAAGCAAGGGTTTTAGAGTCCAGACCCGAGATTGTCATGATCTTGCCACATACTTGCTTTGTGAAAATGAAAAGTCCTAAAATGCTCTATCTCCATTTTCTCCTCTTTAAAAGAAGGATAATTTTTGCATGGATGGTGAAGTGTTTAGAGAGCCAACTTCAGAGCTAGAAGATCTTCCTCTGATACATACTCTATGATTCTGGGCTTAACTTCTCAGTTGCCTGGTTAGGTCAAGTCTATAAATTACAGAGAAGATGCTGACAATCTTATTTCCTAACCTGAACTTTCTCATTCAAAAGAAATCACAGATCCATGTCCTTCTACCTATCTTTATTTATATTACAGAATTCATAAGATTAATGTGTGAGGTAAGATTATATATTATAGTAATATTCTTTTCTTTGATATATATCATCATATCATAAAATTTCCCTTCCCTTTTCCCTGTAATAATTGTCCTTTTCCAATATTATTGGTCTAGTTCTGTGCGTGTGTGTGTGTGTGTGTGTGTGTGTGCGCGCGTGTGTGTTTGGAGAAAGGAGATAATTTTATAGTGAAGTATATAGTCCTTCATGCTTCCCCTTTGTAGGGTAAGAGAAATGTACTGTGGGGCCAGGGTAGGTCACAACATATGTTTCAGATTCTGAGGACAAGCTTTGTTCACTATCTGGAAGAGAGAATGGCTAAGTTAATCCCAGGGTTGTATTTTCAGTAATGACACATATCAGACCCATCGATCCATGGTATTATTTTCAAGCTTATTTAAGCAGGTGCTGTAAAAAACAACTGTCACATTCACTATACAGAATTAAGATTCTTCCCTCATGCTAACCTATCTGTTCCCCCATGCACATATCTCTGTCCCAATTTTAGCCAATACAATTCAATAAAAAGTAGGTCGTGAAATAATCTTAAGTTATAATTTTTCAAATAATGAGAAAATATAGAATTGTCCTTTCACCAGTTAGGGTCAAGGGTTTCCCTCTGGTATCAGCCTTCCCCAGGAACACAAATTAGTTTAGTGACTCTGGGCTTCTTTCTATGGTATTATGGTCTATGTGAATTTCATAGAAAATGTAAAGCAAATCTTTGCAGGACTAGTGATGATTTCAGTATCCTTATATAAACAGGCAGCAGGATTAAAGGGATCAAGGCTAGAAGGAACAAGTAGAATTTTTCAATACATTTTGCTGTGAGTAGCAAAGGAAGCTCAAGGCTATTTTAGCCATTAAAAAAACATCTTCATACCTCCATCTTTTCTCTTCCCTCCTGTTGATCAAGAGGCAGGAAAAAGAGGGGTATAGATGAACAACAGAGAAAGGAGACAGAGAAAATGGGGTATACTGGCTAGAGGGTAGGATGCCTATTCCCTGGACTGCCTCAGTCTAAACTCAGAGCTCTGGGTAAGTAAATTAGCCTCTCTGGACTTAATTTTTCAGAAGGAAAAAGCAACAAGACTACAAGAATATTTGCCAGAAGCAGGAAAGAAAATGTTTTTATATCCCTTGAATGAAATATATTCTATATATAATAAATAATGAAGTCCACTGTGTGGATCGTATGGACTTTCAAAAGAAAAATTGAAGATGCCAGAACCTTGTTAAAATGATATTCTCAGAGTCGCTGTCTCTGGCTTGAATTTTTGGTAAATGTGGTAGTTATTATAAGGTTATTCTGATTGCTAAATTTAAAAACTCCCCTAGACAGTATTCAAAATAACCATGCCTGATAGTTCATACTAACTTCATAGAAGTGGGGTGCCAGAAATTGTTATAGGACAAAGAAAAATGTAAGTGGGAATGAAGGCACTTTTAACTGGGGGGTTGGATATCCCCAAATGATACATAGATACTTAAAACTACTTTGATAAACCCTGATGCAAAGGAAGTTGTATAGGAGTCTTGGGCTCAAATTCTGACTCTTAGATTTGTGACTCCATGGCTTAACTTCTCAGTATTTCATTGTTTTTGTCTGTAAAATGGAGAGAATAATTCTTTTACACTTACCACACAAAATTAGGAAGGTAGATTTAGAGCTTACCATCTAATTCTACCCTTCTTTTGACATCTTTTGCCAGATGAATAAAATGAATTCCAGAAAAAATAAAATAAAGTGCCTAGTGCTATAGGGAACAGGCTATCATAAAATTCCAGGATGCTTAGCTTTAAATAGGAGGTCTTACATGGAAACAGAAATATTTATCTTCAAGTTATTAAGTGGATCTCATAGAGTTTATGTGTAGTCTTTTTGAATTTTTATTTCTAAAAGTTAATACTGTACATATTGGTTCCAAGGCAGAAGAGTGTTAAGAGCTAGAAAATTGGGGTTAAGGGACTTGCCCGAGTCACATACCTAGAAAGCACCTGAGGCCATATTTGAATCCAGGGCCTTTAGTTTCTAGGCTTGGCTCTCAATCCACTAAGCCACCTAGCTTCCCCTTCATGTGGCATCTTTAACTTTATGTCCTATTCTCACTTCCCCTTCTTAGCATCCCAATCTTCTTTCAAAGCCTAACTCAAGTGGCAGCTACTACATGAGACCTTTTGAATTTCCCCATCATTAATAGTCTTAACCTCAGGAAATTACTTTGTATTATTTTATTATCCCCCCCACCCCAGATTTGTAATTTCACTATTCTATGTCCTTTTTGCCAAATCCTGCTCCTCCTTTAAAGAAGAGTTTTTACATTTTCCAACAATTTTTATTGTATTTAAAATGTAAAACAAAATAATTCTTAACTTCTGGGTTGGATTTGGCCTTTAGGCAGTTGTATGTGAGCTATCAGTTCTAAGGCATTCCTAGTGAAGGATATCTTCCAACCAATGCAAATCAAATATATTTGAACAATAAAATATCTCCTTGGAACAATGACATATTAAGTGACTTACCCAAGATCACACAGGAAGTATGTTTTAGAGATAATATGTGTAGACAAGGCATTTAAACCCAACTTTCTCTGAATGAAGTGGACCAGATCTCTATCAATGACCCCATGTAGCCTTTCAAATATAAAATATGGTTTAACATATATGTGGTTCAGTTGTTTCAGTTTCGTTTGACTCTTAGTGATTCCACTTGGGATTTCCTTGGCAAAGACACTTGGGCTGTTTGCCATTTCCTACTCCAGCTCATTTTACAAATGAAGAAATTGAGGCAAACAGGACTAAGTGACTTACCCAGAGTCCCACAGCTAGTATGTGTCTGAGGATGGGTTTGAACTCAAGTTCTTCTAAATCCAGGTCTAGCCTTCTATTCACTGTTCCTTCTACCTGCCCATTTAATATATACTTGAACTTTATTGGTAGAGTTATCATTTCCTCCTCTCACCAGCCCCAGGAACATAGTATTGTATCAACATACACCACCAGTGAAATTTCTTAAAACATACTAGACATTTAATACATTTTAAAAAAACTGATTTCATTTGTTTTGAAAATGAGCAAGAGAAATGGAAGATTAGGAATTTTATATTCTCTCTTCCCTTTCCTCTTCTTAGCATCTATTTTCCCTTCCTTATACTGGCATTTGTTCTACTCAATTTCTAAGATTATATTTATATAGTTGAGTTTTCAAAGACACAATATTTTGAATATTCTGGGAGTTAAGAAGCCTTACTTTTATTCTTTTCTTTTCTTTATTCTTTGATAACTAATTGGCCTGTATAATGGAGAAAATGCTTGTTTCCATAATTTTGGCAAAAAGAAATGTTTTCTTTGGTTTGTCCAGACAATCTTTTTTTTTTTTTCTTAAGTGGTTTTAACACCTTACTTTCTATTGGGGAGCACCCCCTGGTGGAAATGCATGAAAATGATTGAAACATGTTTTGACTATTAAGTTCCAGAGGTAATTACATGTTTTGACAGTACTTCTGAACAAAACATAATTAGAACTAAAATTCTCCTGTTCAAAGGTCCTGAAAAATTGTTTCACCTCTTCCTAATTATCATCATTCAACAATACTCAGTGCGTAGTAAATTGCTAAATGTGTTGCAGAAAAATGACCTAGAAACATTGCCTAAATATCTGGTGATTTCAATTCAAGAAGGCATATATTAAGTGCCCACCATGGGCAAGAGTCCTGGGTCATGTGATAAAGGCAAAAGAACAAGAGAAAAATATCCTAGCCCTCAAAGAGCTTAAATTCTACTTGGGATACAACCTGTAAATAGATAAACAAATTCAAGGGAACTTACAGAGGAAGTGGCACCAGGGAGTGAAAAGGTAAACTCTAAGAAAGGTGGAATTTAAGCTGATGAATGTCAAAGGAAACAAAAGATTGTATGAGGCAAATTTGAGGAGAGAGAGTGAATTCTAAGCTCAGAAGATACCAATGGGGAGATGAGATTGAAAGCCAAGTTCTGGGCTCAGTAAATCAGCCTAGGATGCATCAGGACCCACAGGCATTGTTTCTACAGTCTTCTTGCATAATTTCACAATGGGAAGCATAATAAATTTCCATTCCTTTTCTCTCCCTGTGCCTTTATGACTCTTCCAAGCTGACTCAGATCCTCAAAAATAGAACTATGGTGATTCCTTAGTATAGTAGTAAAAGAGCCAGGCAAAATGATGATTAATCCTATGGAAAAACTGGAAAGTACAGAGTTATGGCAATTGGGCTTCATCTTTATCTTTACCTCCTACTCTGAAGGTCAAAGGCTCATTCTCTTTATATACAAACAGTTCTTGCTTTATATACATTCTCATGCAAATTCTACTTTCGGTAAAGAAAAAAATTATATCTAAAATATGAATTCAAATACTTAAAGATTTATAAAAATTTCAAGATTAGATGAGAATAATACTGTTTGCTTTTTGAAGATAAAGGAGGAAAAAAAGAACCGTTGTCTAAATATCTTTCCATGGCTTCATACAACACAACAACAACAGCCAACCACCAGTGATAAAGTCTAGGTGTAGTGGGTGGGAAAGGGGTCACACACTGCACACCTATGCTAACTTTACTATACAGTATTGTGCAAATTTTACTTTTAATTTCATAATTCTGTTTATTATCATGGTACCATATGTAATGTGTCTGAGAAATTTTGTGACTTGTGTAAAGGTATTATTTTCTATATATCTTTATTATATAGGCTAAGTAAAGTGAGTAGGTAGAGACAAATTTGCATTTGCATCACCAAAAAATCACTTTACTTAGATATCTGCTGAATGTTCCACTTAAGGAAAGGAAAATTGTCTGTACTTTATGTATTAAATGCACTCTCTTTGGGCCTCTACTTCAGAGAATACAGCTGATCCTTCAAAACTCATCTCTAGTGCCATCTTTGCCATGAAGCCTTTCCCAATAACCTAAGGGCAAGTCTACTCCTCAACATGGTTAGGACTGTGTTTGTATTTGTTACCTTTATATTTATTCTGTATATATTTATACTTATATTTATTTAATCCTCTTTTCTCTCCCTTAGAATGTAAGCCTCTGGGAACAGAGACAATTTTATTCCCTCATTATATTTCTATGTATATTTAGACCAAGGCAGCTAGGGGTACAGTAGATAGGATGTGGGATCTGGAATCAGCAAGACTCATCTTCATGAGTTCAGACGTGGCCTCGGGGACTTACTCAGCAGCATGACTCTAGGCAAATCACTTAACTCTGTTTGCCTCAGTTTCCTTATCTGTAAAATGAGCTAGAGAATGAAATGGCAAACTACTTTAGAATCTTTGCTGAGAAAATCCCAGAAGGAGTCATGAAGAGTCAGACACAAGTAAAAAATGACTAAAAACCACAATATTTGTATCCCCAGTATCAATAATAATGCCTGATGCATAGTAGGGCCTAAATAAATAGTTTTTGAAGGTTAATTGATTGATTCTATAGTCCAGCCCTGTAACTTGGAATGTAGAATCACAGGGCATGGAGTTCCACACATGTGAAGTTATCCTTCTCTCTCTATAGTACTAATTCTAGAAAGATGGAGTGTTTATTGAGAGACTGCCATTAAGAACTACACCATTTGTCTATCTTTAAGAAAGGTCATTCAGTTCATAGGAGATATGAAAGTAGAGCCAGAAGAAAACCATCTGTTGTTGTTGTCACACATATTATCAGTATTGATATATTCATCTTCATCTGGTAACTTCTCCCTCTATCTTATCAAAGTGAAACACTGGGTGACTAATAAAAAAACAACTGTCTAAATAAATCCATAGTACACTCAGATTTTTTGTAAATATTCATCAAGAATTTCTGGCTTGGGGCACAATCAACAATTTTTGTTGCCTATTACCACAGCTAGTTATCCTCAACTTTTATTCCATAGCCTATGTCAGAAGAGGAAGTCTTGAAGAGGAATGGCTAAAACCCAAGTTCTATTCATCATTTTATTTCCCTCATCTCCAATGATGACTTTGGTCTATACTCCCATAATTTAAACACTCACCACTACCACCTCAAGGACTGAGTATAGACTGAATTGAATGTAAGTCCAAATATAGGAAGGAATATGTTCTCTTTGTCCTGAGGTCCTTCTCCCATCTACCTTGTTTTTTTAGCAAGGGATTTAAGACAAAACAGGGTACAGAATGCAAGTTTGCAGGGGAAGAAGAGTTGGAAGATCCCTCAAAGACCAAATCAGAGCCAGGACAAAACCATCTGCCATTCTTGCCACCACAACGATCAGGAACCAATGTCTGATGACATTGCTGATAGAGTACATTGCCTCTTCTTGTCTCTTCCCACAGAGGTACTATTCCTTTGGGAACAGATAACTAATTACCTTATCTATATGTAAAACTCTCCTTGCTTATAAATCATTAAGTTTTACCTTCAATCCCCCAACTACCTCCTTTGACTTATATTTCACTCTTCCAATTTTGGATTCTTAATTTCCTACCCCCTTTCCCCCCAAAAAAGTTTCTGTATTTTCTATTATATTGCTGTATCTACTTGGAATTATCTCTTTTCTTCCTGGAAGAGTTCTTATCTATTAGGATCTAGTTCTAGTCCCATGTGCTTTTTGGGTCTGCACCAATCCTTCTGGTCCATATTGATTGCTTTCTGCTCTAAAAACTTATTGTACTTATTAGTACTTACTACCAATCATTTTGACACAATGATATAGCCTTTTATTATTTTCTAGTCTTATATGCTTCTGTTCACTCATTCATAGACATTTATCCAGTACCCAGAAAGCAGTACACTGTGCTAGGGGCTGAGGGAGATAAAATGATAAATAAAATTTGGCTGTTAGTCTTGTCTTCTCAAGGAGATTATAAGTTCCTTTTAGGACAATGAGTCATATTTCTCTCGTATACCTCATAGCACCTGACACTATGTTGGGCGCACAGTAAATGACAATAAACATTCATTATTAGAAATTGAATTTTAAGACAGGTAGTGACAAATTTTACTGTTGGGAGAAAGGTTTTTTTTTAATGATAGGAAAGTAGGCATGTGTGTTGGTAGTTGTTGATGGACCCTCAATCTCTATAAAAAATAAGGTCTGTGATTTTTTAAGGTATGTGATTGTTCTCAACCCTTGCTATAGTTTCTTCTTTCAAATTCCATGAAAAGGCATTTTTCAATGCCAGGTTTTGAGTGTATTTAATCTTGTCCACCTGGTTTTCCCATTTACTTTTATTAGTAATTTTTTCTTCATGTAACATATCAGAGTGGGATGTTAGAATCCAAACATGGTAGCTCAACCATCATTGATAGAGAAAAGAATTTCTCATAGATCTCTTGATAGATCTTTCCCATTTTTCATCTGTTCCATAGCCTCCTTATAGTTTTCATCTTAAATGTTCTTGTAATAATCTGGCTTTAGTCTCTCCCTAAGCTTTCTTAAAAAAGTTATTTTTCACTTCCATGTATTTTTTCTCTTATAAAGGGATGCTGTTTATAATTTTCTACCATCTTTCTTTATAAGATTTAAAAAATGAGTGTGTATTTGATTCTTTGTCATATTTCTGAATTAGGCATAGAAACAAAAGTATTTGCTGACTAAAATGATTTCTAAACTATTTGAATCTCTTCATTGTGTAATTGATTTACATTGGTTAAACTTCCTGAGGTAATGGAGTAATCCATGTTGGTGAGTGTCAGTGTCTTTTCTTTTATCCAATTTCCATTTTTATATCAGCAATTTCTTTACATTTCTATGAGAATAATAATACTATTTTTAATCTAAATATATTTTCTCATTTTTATCCTGACAACGACACTATGAGAGGCAGGTACTGTGACAGAAAAAGAAACTGAGGTCAAGTACCTTGCCCAGGATCACGTAAAGTGTCTAAGACAGATGAGTATGAGTAAGCTGCTACATATTATTTGAAAAATTGTGAAGAGGAAACCAAGTAAAGGAGACCATCAGAGAAATCTGTGATAGGAATGAAGTTGGACAGGTCATATAACAAAAAATAAGAATTAGGATAGATAGTTCAAATACATTAATTATCCCTATTAAATAGGGAGAGAGAACATAGAATTATCCCATCTGTTCCATAGTTTCTTTGCATTTTTGAGATTATAAGGAATTCCCTTTTACTCTCAACACTGGGTGAACCCCTTGTGGAAGATTTGTGCAAAGGCCTAGAAAAAAGATGCAGAAAATGATAAGAAGGAATGGAGGGATTGTTCTCTTTGTCACTGGAATGAGTACCTTCATATATGGGATCATAGATTAAAAGTTCCAAAGCATAAGGAAAAAAATAAGAAAGTTCAAACATTAGTAGGAAGACTTTAAGAAAGATTAGAAAGACAATTGGTAGGGTTGAGAATGAGTGGCATGGCCTTCTTTTCTTTTATAGAACAAAATTCCTTTGTTCCTATTAGTCTGTAACTTGGGGAATTTAGAGTTCTTCCCTTTGTGGATACTTTTAGAGGTGTATGGAAGGTTTTAGGTAAAGCATGCCTAGAGGCAAAAGCATAGACTAAATGTTGTCTAGGGGGGTTTTAGTTCTGATTCTAAAGACTTGGTGATTTTATGGAGAAATTCCATTGAGAAAGCAACTTCTAATTTTACAGTATTTCTTTCCTTCTCCCCCTCCCTTTTTCCTCTTCCTTCCTTCCTTCCTTCCTTCCTTCCTTCCTTCCTTCCTTCCTTCCTTCCTTCCTTCCTTCCTTCCTTCCTTCCTTCATTTTTTCTTTCTATGACTTGTTATGACTTGTTCCATTTCTGTTCTGGTATGTTTCCCCTTTCTTAGCTAATCTAGATGATCCACCTTTGGGGGGGCACCATAATGATGTTATAATTATTGGGGATTCCTGGTAGGTTTAGCTCACAGCAGCTAAGAACTCCAGATACTGAGTGAACCACTAAGTTCAACCTCCTAGGTAGCAGGAATTATAATCATGTGTCATCATGCCAAAATCTTAATCTCTTTTCTAAAGAAAAAAAGTCCCTATCCACAAGTTCCTCTTTCATCAAGACTTATGTTAATTTTTGAACTCTTTCACTTCATGCCCTCCATTAACAACCCCCTAAAAACAAATTGATTTCCATATATATGTATGTAGATAATATACAAATACATGTAGTTCTATTTTTTAATAAAAATGTTTTTTAATCTTACCCACTCTGGTAGAATAATGAGCTAGGTGCAATTACTAGTCATCTGGATTAAGGTGTCATTTCTCCTCTTCATTTATATTTATTATTTGAGGGAGGTCCCCCCACTTCCTTTGGTGTTTGTGTATTTTTCCCCCTCATTTAAAAAAAGTCGTGAATCATCGTATGATTTACAACCCCTCTCAAGGGAGATAGGCAACTCTAATGAGTGAGCAGCCTGTAAGTGTAATTAATACCTGCCAGATTTTCCAGTGTGTGCAGTGCATATCTCCTATGGATGGGGGAATGATTAAGTTAGAATACACCTGCATGGATCTCAGTATTTCTCTGCCCAGTTGAATTAAAAGGGATTAGAGCTCTGACCAGGGGAGGGTACCTCACCTTGGCATTATGGGAGGCAAGCACAAAAGACTAAAGGAACCATGTGGCTGATGGGGAAAAGGCAGCAGTAAAGGGAAATCCAGGGAAGACAGACAGGCAGGGCACGCTGTAGAGGTAGGCTGGGATAGAGATGCTGCACTCAGCTGATGGATCACTCCCATTTAAAACACAAAAATAAGGCAGCCTGCCAGAGCAGTTTGGGCCAGTTTCATTAAAACTCTTCATTCATCTTACTGAAACAAGGTAGTGTTTGTTATGGCAGCAGCGAAGTCCCAGTGGGAAAGCTATTATAATAATGAGTGGGTGATCTAAGAAAGGCCGCACATCAGGTGGAGGAAGAGAATGGGGAGTTTGTGTGACTAAGAGAGACTGGTGTGTTCAGGTCATCTTCAACTCTTCTTTTGTACCCCCTACCTAGATCCAATCAGTTGCAAGATCTTGTGAAGTCCACTTTTTTTTTCTTCAAATCAATATTATGTATTGGTTCCAAAAAAAAAAAAAAAAAAAAAAAAAAAAAGAATGGTAAGGGCCAGGCAATTAGGGTTTAAGAGACTTACCTAGGGACACAAAAATAGAAAGTGTCTGAGGTCAGATTTGAACCTTGGACCTCTAGGTCTGGTTCTCCAAGTCACCTATCTGCCCCAACAAAGTCTACTTTCATATCATCTCTCTGAAACATCCTTTTTTTTCTCTCTCCACATAAGATCAAACCCTCATCAGCCTTGGACTACTGCAACAAACTCCAAATTGGCTCCCTTGCCACCAGTTATTTGTCCTTTTTAATCTATTCTTCACATAAGCTGCTAAATCATATCTCTAAAGCACAGATCTGAATATGCTACTTCTTTGCTTGGAAATCTCTTTTTATTGTCATTCAGATGTGCCCTATATTTTATGACCCCAATTTGGGGTTTTCCTGGCATAAATGCTCGAGTGATTGGCTATCTCCTTCTCCAGCTCATTTTACAGAAGAGGAAACTGAGGCAAATAAGGTTAAGTGACTTCCCAGCCTTTGGTAGGCTTTTGTGGCCCTCTATTTTCTGCCTTTAGGATGAAATATCTTTTTCATCTCTTTGCCTTTGCACACTCAGGCTTCATGACTAAAATATATTCAGTCCTTATTGTGGTCCATTGGAATCTTTAGCCCTTTCCAAGCCTTAGCTAAAGTGCCATGAATTACCTTAGGTTTATTCTGATCTTATCGTTGATAGGCACTACCCACATTAATTACTCTACATTTACTTTTCATATATTTGTATTTACTCATCTCTGCATATGCTGCCTCTTAAGGAAATGGAGAAAACATTTGGCCCAGATTCAAGTTTGGGCCTCAGATACTTAACATAGACTTGAAAGCCACTTAGATTCTATTTTCCTCAGTTTCTGTAGCTGTCGAGTGGGAATAAGTGGATAATAAGGTAATAATAAGGGAAAACGTCAATAATAAAAGCACACACTTCCTAGAATTATCTGAAGATAAAATAAGTACATCACTTCGCACTATTTTTTTTGCTTATGGTTCTCAAAAAAATGCTTTTTTTCCTTCCTTTTTAAAAAAATCCGTATCTCTTCTTAGAATCAGTACTGTGTTTTGGTTTCAAGGCAAAAGACTGGTAAGAGATAGCAAGAGAGGTTAAGGGACTTCCCCAGAGTCACACAAGTAGGCAGTGTATGAGGCCATATTTGAACCCAAATTTAAATGTCTCTGTTTCTGGCTCTCAATCCACTGAAACATCTAGCTGTTTTTGCTTTTTCTTTTCTAAAGACTATAAGCTCCTCCAGGACAGCAACTGGGTGGTTTTGGTATTTGTATCCCCCCAATGCCTGGCATTTAGTAGGTATTTCATAAACAGTTGTGAAATTCAGTTCAACAATTGTATTAAAAGCCTTCTATATGTAATGTATTTGACTGCAATAGTCTGAAAGAAGCATCACACACCTAGAACTGGCAGAATGTCAGAGAATTAGTTTTGAATTCTTCCAAACTGAGTTTAGCCCAAGTGACATAGTAGTCCTGTTTTTTAGACAAAGATTGTTAATCAACTTGGATTTTGCCTCCTAATACAACCTCAGAACACAGCTTCATTAACACATGTCGCTTTCATGTCTTCATAGAAAATGGAGATATCCAAAAGCTGTAGGGCTAAAGGTATAGGAAAATTTGTTGGTTTTCTCTTTCCTAGTGACTGATTCCCAGGATAATAGTATTCTAAGATCCAGCAAGGAAGAGTGAGAATCTCCCAAAATTCTTCCCCCATCACCTCCTACCCTGCCCCAAGCTTGACTTCCACAACCATACACTGCTTTCTAAATGTGTTTAAAAGAATAACAGAAAGCTACAAAATACATCACACTGACAGAAGGAAAAAAGAAAATTTTCTGAGCCAGAAAGAATGTGCCGGACACTAGATCAACCTTTGTCTTGGACCTTACTACATTGGTAGGGGTGGGGGGAATGCTTAACTCTTTTTCTGAAGTGACTGATATCAAACCTTGTTGTTCCATATGCATCACTTGCCATTTCCCTAGTGATGCTATGCCAATCTTTCTTGTGTGCAATACTCACCCTGAGATCTTTCTGACAGTCAGATTATGAAAACTTATGTAGCAATGTTGTAGGTGCTATAAACTGAACAAAATCCCCCACAGCTGTGTGTACATGACTGGCAGTGATGTTGGAAAATGAAGAATGAACTGCATAAATCAAACTTGTCTCTAGGCCTTTTGATGGATCCCTTTGTCTGTGTTCTTGAGACATAATGGCTCAGCATTGGTAGCTAACAGTCAGGCAGTAGCTAAAAGATAGCACTCACAGATGGTCTACCTGGAACTCATTTTATGCTGGGCCAGTAAGGTCATATGGCATTGTTGTGTGCATGAAGGCGCCCTGTCTCTCTGCACACCGTCACCTTTCTGTCAGTTCGTGATATTGCTTCAGTCTCCCACATATGCTTGCAGAAGATGGGATATAGATCATGGTATTAGATCTAGAAGGGATATTGGAGATCGTCCTTTCCATTTACATTTAACATATGAGGAGAATGAGAAAATCTCAAGATTTTATGACATGATCAAACTCATTCAAGTAAGAAATGTGAAACTGAGATTCTGATCTGGATCTTCTTATTTGGAATACAGCACTCTTTCTGCTGAATCAAGGGAGTGTTGGAAAGTTATTCTTTTTGAGACTTGATATGTTTTATATCATATATTAATGAACAGTCGCATATATATTGAGCAACTTCTATTTGTGAGGCATTGAATAAAGTGAACTTGGGGGAATGTAAAAACAAAGAAAACACCAGTCTTGATTTCTAGGAGTTTCTAATATAGGAATACACAGGTAAAATGTGTCCCTGTATTACCCCAGGCCCAGATTATATAGTATAATGCTATAAAGGTGGAATAAAATACCGTAAGACTGCAGAAGAGGGAAAATAATTTTTTTTTAAATTTTAAACCTTTAACTTCTGCGTATTGGCTCCTAGGCAGAAGAGTGGTAAGGGTAGGCAATGGGGGTCAAGTGACTTGCCCAGAGTCACACAGCTGGGAAGTGTCTGAGGCCAGATTTGAACCTAGGACCTCCCGTCTCTAGGCCTGACTCTCAATTCACTGAGCTACCCAGCTGCCCCCAGAGAAAATAAATCTCGTGGGGGAAATGACAGCTTTGGGCAACTGATTGAGTTTGTTCCATTTTCTTATCTTACAGTCAAAAAGCATTCTGAAGTGGCTTCATGTAAAGAAAGAAAAGAAAAGAACCACAATCTTTGAGACAAAATAAATCGAGAAATAATGCATGGTCTTACTTAGGCCATTTTCCCCTAGTTCCTTCTTGTTTCAACTTTTATAAATTCGGACAACTTGCTAATGTAAGACCATAGGAGCAACTATGGTTAGGTAACTAGCATTATTCCTCAGGGTTCTGAAATGTAAAGGGTTTCTGGTATTATTTGTAACTGAAAAAAGAAAATATCCAACAATAATTAGAACTATTTCCTCATCATCCCTCCCTACCCACCCATTTCCACATGGAGATAAATATCTATTTGCTTATTATAGCATAGTATTCAGAGTATCTACCCTTTACTTCTCAGCTGAATTTATTTTAAAAAGGCTGATTTGAGAGGGTATCTAGGGTTAATTTTTCTGGAGCACATTATGGTAAACTTGCCCTTGGCTCAAAATTGCCAGTCAGTCTTGTGTAAGCCTTATCTACATTCTTTCCCCTTCCATTGGTTCTGGTACAAATAATTTACTAAAAGACAAAGAAAAAGATAGAGGAAGAAGCACACAGTCTTGACTATTATATCCTAAATAAATTTACTTATTCATAATTTATATGTGTGTATATATGTGTGCTTATATATAAAAACATATATACACGCATATCTCTCTATATAATGATTAGTTAACTAAAATACAGAAATCTATAATAAAATTACAAGGTTCACAGGAGAACATTATATACAAAGAGACAGATATACGGTGGCACACTCGAATATAATATATTTCTCTACTAACAGCAATGCAATGATCCAGGACAATTCTGATAGACTTAGGAGAAAGTCCACATCCAGAGAAAGAACTGTGGGAGTAGAAATACAGAAGAAAAACAACTACTTGATCACATGGTTTGGTGGGGATATGATTGGGAATTTAAACTCATACTAATAGCATGGAAATAGGTCTTGATCAATGACACGTGTAAAACCCAGTGTAATTGCTCATTGCCTATGGGAAGGGGGTTGTAACTATCACTTCTTGATCCAAGTCCTAAGAAGAAAAGTAAGATGATCTGGTACTCCCATATCTTTGAGGACTTGCCATAATTTGTTGTGATTCACAGAGTCAAAGGCTTTAAGGTAGTTAAGCAGAAGTAGATGGTTTTCTGGAAATCCTTTGCTTTTTCCATAATTTAGCAAATGCTGGCAATTTGGTCTCAAGTTACTATTCCTTTTTAAAAATGATTCTGCCCTTCTGCCTCACATATTGCTGAAGCCTAGCTTTCAGAATCTTAAGCATAACCATTCTGGCACATAAAAGTGAGCAAAATTGTTCAGTAATTTGAAAATCCTTTGGCATTGCTCTTCTTTTGAATTGGGACATACTCTGATCTTTTCCAATCTAGTGGCTATTGTTCGTTTTTATAAATTTGAGTGGCATATTGACTACTGACTTCAAGCACTTTAATTGCATCATCTTTTAGGATTTTAATATTATATAGACTTGTACCTACATTTTATAAATTTTTTCTTCAAGAAGATAATTGGTAGACAGTGGATATGGTGAATGAAAAACAGTTATTCAAATAAGATAGAAAAGGTAACAGTTTTCATCAATGATGGTAATCCTTACAATAATGAAAATAAAAAACCATACATAACTGTCAACTCATCCATACCAACCAAACCACTCATAACCTAATTATTCTGTGGAATGCCTATTCGTGTTCTCTCATATGTCCTTCATCTCATCTACCATGGGTGGGGGGGGTCCACCCATGTCCAGTAAAGGAGAATGTTTTTTTTTAACCCTTGTACTTCGGTGTATTGTCTCATAGGTGGAAGATTGGTAAGGGTGGGCAATGGGGGTCAAGTGACTTGCCCAGGGTCACACAGCTGGGAAGTGGCTGAGGCTGGATTTGAACCTAGGACCTCCTGTCCCTAGGCCTGACTCTCACTCCACTGAGCTACCCAGCTGCCCCAGGAGAATGTTTTTAAAAGTAAAATTTTTAAAAAGAAACATCAACAATTGATTCATTATCTTTCAGTGTTGTTTATAATAAAATAATAATTTAAAATCACTAGCCCCGATATCACCACTTTTAGATTGTTCATAATGTCTTAATTCCTCTATTTATTTTTTCTTGGATAAATTGAAATCTACCCACCAAAATTTATTTATCTTTTTGCTCCATACTAAATTCAACCCAATTTTTTTTACAAGACACTAAATAGAGTGAATATATGTAAGCAAAAGTCATAGCTATTTCAAAACCCCATTTTAGCTAATGGCTCTAATCTTTGTTACCAAGTCTTTTCACAAAGTATTAAACAAATTAAAAGAAGTAAATTGATTTCTCATATCTGGTAGAAAAAATGTCAGTACCATATATAGTAACATGCCTTAAAGTCAAATACCAAAAATATAAGAAGAAAAAACAAGTTACCTAGAAAATTTACAAAGCAGAAAATTATAAAAAGCTTGAAGGCATCTTCTCCTAGAGGCCAACTGATCCAACTTCTTCATTTGACAGATGAAAATAATTGATATCCAAAGAGGAGAAACAATATTTTTAATGCTACACATTATGATAGCTTCTAATAATAGGACTGGAGCTTTTAAACTCTACGTCCAATACTTAGAGTCTATCAAAGTTGGAAGGATTCCCAAAATTCTTCTAGTTTAATCTGTACCTAAAATAAGACTTCTCTCTGTAATATTCCTAACAAATAGTCCTGTTGCCTCCACTTAAAGACATTTAGGAATAGTGAACCCTTTATCTCCTGAAGCAGCCTATTCCACTTTTAATCAACTTTTCAGGATTTTTTTCTTACATTGAAAAAATAATCTCTGCAATGACTCTTTGCTCAATTTGTATGGGGCCAAATAGAGCAAATCCTCCACAGTCTTTTATAACCTTCTATATTTTTTTTTCTCTTCCAAGCTTAGCATGAACAGTTTTCGTCTCCTATTGCACCATATTATTTTTTAGGGGGTGAATGATCAAAAAGTCAATTATACAGCATAATTCAAGCCTCAAAGCCCATTTGTTATGGGACTCTCCTCAATGTAGGCTAATTATTTGATGTTCTGCACCTGCAGGAGAGGCAGAGCTGGTGAGAACCAGAGCATAGACATCTTGATCTTCTAACTTCTAGGTTTGAGGGAGAAGACTCAAGATTGTGATCTTTATTTACGTCCCTGAAAAGATGGAGATTCTTGGAAGAAGCCAATATGTAGAAGAATTGGCAATCTCTTTTATGTCAGTTTCTTCCCAAAGTCCTTCTCTCTTTGGTGACCTGAGGAGATTTTGGAATTGTGTGACTTCTTTCTCAAAGCAGTTAACCAAAATATTTGGGGAAACCAGAAACACAAAAAATACCTGGAATGCTCCAGAAAGAATAAAGAGCATTATGAATATTAACTATGAAATGAAAAAGAATGACTTCATTTAAACCAGGAAACCTCTTGTATGGGTTATAGGTAATATAGTAGGAAGGAAGTTTAAGGAAAGCATTACAAAGATCTATTAGTTAGGTCTTTGTTAGTAAATTTTGTTCTTTTTTTCTGTCTTTAAATACATTTCTCTCACTCCAAAGAGTTAGAATAATTTCTTAACACAATCTCTTTCATCTCATGGTCCACATGGATGCTTTGTAGAAACATTCTAGGTTCTTGTTGTTCAGGTGTTTTCGGTTGTATCTGATTCTTCATGACCTCATTTGTGGTTTTCTTGGTCATGATACTGAAATGATTTGTATTTCCTTCTCTAGGTCATTTTACAGATGATGAAACTGAGGTAAACAAGATTAAGTCACTTGTCTAAGTAAGTTTAAGTATCTAAAGTCAGAGTTGAACTCAAGAAACTAGGCACAATATTCTGTATATGATACATCTGGCTGCCCCAGAGACATACCATAGAACAGCTTTTTTTTTCAAATCATGTTTGCCAACATGAATTAAAGTTGATTTTTTTCACTAGAACTCTTCTTGCCCGTTATTTTCTCCCCATACTCATTGCTTCATTCTAGTCAGGTAGCCCCTTTCCTCAGAGAGAAAAGGGAAGACTTGTAGAAAATAACAGTTAGAAAAAACTGATGAACCCATTTAGTGCACCCTTTGATTCAAAAGGAATTCTGCCAACTTATGATCAGTGTGCTAAAGGTGACTGGGGTCTGATTACTCTGGATTGGTACATTTATAAAAAGCTTTAATTCCTTTTATCTGCCTCAAGGGTGGGTGAGGAAGATCCTAATACATTGAGGCCATCCAGAATCATCATTTATAGTTGGAAAGTTTGAAGTTTGGGGCAGCTCTGAAAGCTTGGTACTAGGCACTCCCTTATCTGTCAGAATCAAAATGTATACCAAAACTCCAGATGGCAATGGGTTGGTCAGGCACACGTATCCTTAATATCCTTTGTCTGCTAAGTTTATGATACAGTATTCTGTATCATAAAATTCATGATCAGACTGGCAGATTCACATTAGGTCTTTACTATACTGTGCATTAAATGCACCTTGTTATTCATTATATGTACTCAAGTATCTCATGGCTCAACCTGATTTCATTTCCATATATATATTTTTTTCTGCTTTTTGTAGGTTAATTTCATGGTTGAAATGGGGGAGTCGTTTTAATGTAATTTTCAATGCAGGTGAGAATAATGCAGGTGAGAGAAAAGAAGAAAAGCAAATATGAGTTGCAATAAAAAATCATTCTCTTAAAAGTTTTTATTTTTGGGGCAGCTGGGTAGCTCAGTGGAGTGAGAGTCAGGCCTAGAGACGGGAGGTCCTAGGTTCAAACCCGGCCTCAGCCACTTCCCAGCTGTGTGACCCTGGGCAAGTCACTTGACCCCCATTGCCCACTCTTACCACTCTTCCACCTATGAGACAACACACCGAAGTACAAGGGTTTAAAAAAAAAGTTTTTATTTTTATTAAGGTCTATTATTTTTTAGTTTGATTTCACCAGCTTATAATTATATTTCTTTGTACAACATCAATCCAATTTAATAATCATTAGTTTAACTCCTATTATATGCATGGCACTGTGCTAAACACTGGGTATAAAGAAACACAATATGAAATAGTACATGCATGCAGACATGGAGATAGCTAATATACACAGATAGGCAAAATAATTGGAAGTGAACAGAGACTATTAACAATTGAAGGAATGAAGGACAGTTTGCTCATTTTCTAGGTCTCCTTTAGTGGTAGCCCAGTGAAGAGAAACTCACAATTTCAAGAGGCAGTCTAATTTTTTAACAACTCCTATTATTAAGAAGTCCCTTTTTAGACCAAAATTTGTGCTGTAGTTTTAATCCCTGAAAATCTGCAAAATAAATATTATTAATTTGCTGTTGGTAGTTGATAAATACCTGGTGTAGCTATGAGAGTACTCTGGTATATGATGTTTGCTTCAATAGAATTAAATTCTTCTCTTGTGGTCAATCAGTAGGACTAGATTGGATAAATTGCTTTTTCTTCACAATAGGAAAGGCATTCTCTGATCCCAGATGACCTAGTTCTTTGAGGAGTGACAGTGTACCTGGCAACCTGAAGAATCACATGCTTGGCTGAATGGAAAGAATCCTAGTAAAGAATTTTCCCCCATTTCAGCCATTTTCATTTGTGTCCAGCTCTTCATGATCCCATCTAGGGTTTTCTTGGCAAAGAGATTGGAATGATTTGCCATTTCCTTCTCCAACTCATTTGACAGATGAGGCAATTGAGGCAAACAGGGTTAAATGACTTGGAGAAGGAAATGGCAAACCATTCCAATCTCTTTGCCAAGAAAACCCAAAATGGGAACATGAAGAGTTGGACTATCATATCGCTAGTAAGAGTCTGAAACTGAATGTGAGCTCAAGAAGTTGTCTTCCTGATTTCAGCCTCAGTGTTCTGTCCACTGTGACCCCTAGTTGCCCTCAGTAAAGAATAAAAGAATATAATTTTATTAAGCGTTGCCCTTTCTTGTTTGAGTTGTACTGGTTGACTGCTAAGATCCCTAACAGCTAAAATTTAGTAATTCTGTGATTCAGTAATTCTCCCCTCACCACTCAAACTTGAGAGTTGCAGAACATCAGTAGGATATTAGAAGAAATTATCTAAAATAAAAGAATGATGAAAGAGGGGAGGCAAGATTATTTCAGAAACTTCCTAGGCAAATCTTAAAGTTCCCTAAGTTTCTGTAAAATAAAATATGGAGTCTACTTCATCCTTAAATTTTCTTTAGTTCTAAGTTTTGTGAAATGATGATCCTCTCTACTGGGGACATTTCAATAGAAGCTGTGTCGGCTTTTGTTGAACTAGAAGTTTTGGGTTGGAGGAAATGTGACAACAGGTTAAATATCACTTTTGCCAAAATGATGAGTGGGAATCAGTAAAAAGAATAAATTGATGGTATTCTATATTAGAAATTAAAGAATGAAACAATCAATTAAAGTAGGATCTCTCTATCCCTCCCTCCCTAGGGCCCTGAATGGTACTTTTAATTTCAGTTTTCTTACTTCTCAGGTTTCCCTTCCTCTTTCAGTTTACTTGGAGACTACTTCACCCTGGTGAAGCATTGAGCCTTTTTTCCCCCTCTAGTTTCTTACCAATTTGTGACTTTTATATTTCTCATTTTACTGTCCAAAAAGCTCATCAAAGCTTTGGAAAGTATAATATAGGGACTCATAACCATTTTTCCCTCTCTTGGATCCCTTTGGCAATCTGATGAAGCCTATGGATTCCTTTTCAGATTTTTTTTTAAATGCATAAAACAAAATATATAGAAAGGCAAAAGAAACTAGTAAGAATGAAAGACAGTTATCACAATATTTTAAAATTTTCAAAGGGCCAAAGAAAAAAATTCCTGGTGTAAGTTCACTTTCATCTTTTTATATATATACAGTTGTATAGGAATAGATGTTGAAGTAAGAAACACTTGAAGTCATCCAACTACCCTCCAAACAGCCAGAGAAGAAGAAAAATGCTTCAGAAAGAATACTAGAGTGGCAGAACCAACAGAAGAATGGGCGAAGTAGTGCTTCAGTCCAGAACAATATGAAAAGATACCAAAAAAGGTCTCATCTCACTGAAGTACAAGAAGAGAGCACCTAATAAATCAGAACAGTGATCCAGTGCAGGCAGTAGTGGAAGGAACTCAGTACAAGGTCCAGTCTCATCAGGACCAGGCAGTGCCCAACTCTAACCCAGCTGAATGGAATAGCTGCAGATCCCCATGCAGCAGGCCAACAAGATCATATTTTCAAAGTGCTCAATCTGAGACTCAGACAGCTGAGCCCATCCCAGGGACCATACAAGCACAAGACAGTCCTTCCTCCACCCCAAGATGGAGCAAAACTTCATCCAACAGACATGTTCATAAGAAGAAATATTTGGGATTTTGAATCAGTGTTCAACTTTCCCATATAAAAAGTGATTTATGAGCTAAATCTCCAAAGTATTCAATGTGCATTTTATTCACATTCATTTTATAGTTTTGAATTATACACATTCTTGTTTTTAATGAGCATTCATCGTGGTTTTCATTTCTATATACTTTGATATTCCAGCAGATCTGTGATGTACTTCCTCCATGTCTAAGCTTTTCTTTCATCCCTTAATATCAATACAGACTACTGTCAATTATCACAAGAGCCAAATTCAGTTCCATATTAATTAGATAGATTTTACTTCGGTTTCATTAGGCACAAAGCACTGGGCTAGCCACCGGGGACGTAAAGATGAAAAATGATAGTCTGTGCTGTCAAGGAGTTTACAATCTAATAGACAGGATAAGACATGTATATAAATTTGATGTCGAATCTGACAGAATAAAGGCAACAAGGAATAACTTGAAGAAAACTTGAGGTGAGATCAGTTTTATTTAGGGGGGTCAGGTCCCAAGACTTGGAAGACTACTTCTGTTTTTTAAAAAATGGTGAACAGTTTCATTTATAGTTCTGGTAGGGAGCATAGTCAGTCCTGGAATAATGGGAGCAGACTTTGTAATATCATATAACAGCCTTTTAAGTGTCTGAAGCCATCTGTCATGTCCTCTAAGTCTCTCTTTTTGCTTTTTTGCCTCTTATCTTTCTTTTAAAAAGAATGGCTCTCTACAACTTTTTATGTGATCCCCGTTTTGGTTCATTCTCCTATTCAGTTCATGTCCATTTTTCTTATTATTTACTTGTTCCAATTTTTTAATACTGGGTTCGTGGGTCCATTTTTAACTTTCTTTTCTTCTTGATGGGATCTCAAATTTGCCTTTCCTCTATAAACATCTTGGTTTTCCAATATTTCTGAAATTTTCTACTACTTTTCATTATCCCTTTGGTTATTTCATTTTTGTTGTTCAAGGTCACATAAATATAATCACTTGGAGTGATTTGAGGACTGGTCATGGGGTAAAAAAGACCATAGCTTTTACCTAGCCTCATAAATTCCCTGAAAGTGGGCAAAATATACTTTCTTGGTCTTAGTTTCCTTATCTGTAAAATGGGGATAAGAGAATTGTGAATATCAAAAGAGATGACATATGTGCAAAACTTTGTTCACCTTAAAGTGCTATAAAAATGGCATCTAATATTAATTCTTATCCAAATTTTTCCACTTCTTTAGACTCAGAGTATGCAGATTAAAAGAAATAAAATGTTTGAAATTCAGTAATTTTAACAATTTCTCAATTATATCAATAGGTCTTTCGCCCCTTCCAGTAACTAGATTTGGTCATAAGTCTGTATCATTTATCATTCAAGATAAAATCAGTCATTCTACTTTTCAACAAAGGAACCCCTGAAAAAGAATTAGTTTCTATTTCTTTAAGATGATGTGTCATGGAATTTAATGGCATAATGATTTCTGTAAGAGTTATTTTCATATAAGAGATGCTTTAGAGCTCCAAGTGAAGGACAACTGCTTTCATTTAGGCAATGCTGTGAGTGTGTGTGTGTGTGTGTGTGTGTTTATATGTGTGTTTAAAGTTTTGTTGAGGCAAGGATCCAGGCCAACTCCAAGGGACTCCATGACATAAAAGGCTATCCACCACTACAGAAGAAACAGATGAAGTCTGGATGTAGATTAAAACATACCTTTCTTTTCTCCATGGATTTTTCTCTAATATAAGCAATATGTGCCATGTTTCATAAAATGATGATTATGAAAATATGTATTATATGATAATATTGAACAGCCTATCTCATATTACCTTCCTACTTAAGGAGGAAGGAGAGGTGGAAGGAATGGATAAAATACAGATTATAAAATGTCAGAAAATGAATATGAAAAATTGTATTCATATATTATCTGGAAATTTCAAAATTTGTCTTATAAAGTTTTGTTGAGGATTTTTTTTCTGTACTATAATAATCTGTGAGCATTCCCCATCCTCTTTCCTTCCCTTCTAGTTCTTTCTCACACCATATCTTGAATAAATCATAATATATATTTCAGAGGGGTAAGTAGGTAGTACAATGGATGGAGTGCAGGGTCCAAAGTCAGGAAGACCTGAGTTCGCATCTGGCCTTAAATACTAGCTCTGTGATTCTGTTTGCCTCAGTTTCCTCACAGATCAAATGAGCTGGAGAAGGAAATGGCAAACCACTCTAGTATCTTTCCCAAGAAAACTCCAAATAGGGTCAAGAAGAGTCAGATATAACTGAAAGACAACTGAACAATAGCACTGGGCATTTCATGGAATATTAGCGTCTGTTCAGCTTGATTGTTCTGCCTTTGATTCTTCAACATTCAAAGAAAAGCTTCAGTTTGCTATTCAACTTTAGCAAAGAAAATAACACTCATGGAAGAGAAATAAAAATTATATAAACAGGTGGAGTTGTGAACTGATCCAACCATTCTGGCTGGCAATTTGGAACTATGCTCAAAGGGCTATAAAAGAATGCCTGCCCTTTGATCCAGCCATACCATTGTTGGGTTTGTACCCCAAAGAGATCATAGATAAACAGACTTGTACGAAAATATTTATAGCTGCGCTTTTTGTGGTGGCAAAAAACTGGAAAAGGAGGGTATGTCCTTCAATTGGGGAATGGCAGAACAAATTGTGGTATATGCGGGTGATGGAATACTATTGTGTTAAAAGGAATAATAAACTGGAGGAGTTCCAGGCGAACTGGAGAGACCTCCAGGAACTGATGCAGAGAGAAAGGAGCAGAGCCAGAAGAACATTGTACACAGAGACTGATATACGGTGGTAAAATCGAAGGTAATGGACTTCTGTACCAGCAGCAATGCAATGACCCAGGACAATTCTGAGGGATTTATGGTAAAGAAAACTAACCACATTCAGAGGAAGGACTGCAGGAGAGGAAACATAAGAAAAACAACTGCTTGAATGCATGGATTGCGGCAGACATGATTGGGGATGTGGACTCGAAACTAACACACCAATGCAACTAACAACAATTTGGAAATAGGTTTTGATCAACGACATATGATAAAACCAGTGGAAATGTGCATCGGCTATGGGGGCGGTGCGGGGGGGTGAAGGGGAAAGTAGGAGCATGAATCAGGTAACTATGTTAAAAACAAATATTAATAAATGCTTTAAAAAAGAATGCAAAAAGATCTTCCAAATTAAAAAAAAATTTAAAAAAAATAAAAAAAATAAAAAAAAATTATATAAACAAATCTTTGTAGTAAGGTAAAGTCTTGGCTTATTCCCTGTGAATAGACAAGCCATGATTTTTTAAAAAGCTATCTAGATATTAAAGTTCAAATAATACTGTATTTCTATTCAGGAAAAAGAAATGTAGCTTTAAAATAGGCTATGCAGTGAAAAGAGTGCTAGGTTTAGAATCACAAAACCTGAGTTCAAATTCAGATTGAGACAAATACTAGCTCTATGAGAACCTGAAAAACTTACTTAAACTTTATTTGCCTCAATTTCTTTCATTTGAAAATGGGAATAATTTCAATATCTACTTTGCAGGTTTTTTTGTGAGTATTAAAATAGATCATTTTATAAATTATTTAACACAGAGCTGGGTACATAATAACTGCTACATAAATGCTTATTCCTTTATGTTTCCCTTTTATTAAAATTCAACAAATACTAATTAAGTAGTTCAAATGTGACAATCTAGAGGAAATCCAATGATTCATAAAACATGGCCATTTATCTTCAAGAAGCTAACAATCTAGTCAATAAAAGGTTTTTGATAACCCTAAATTGGGACAGTAACCAGACATAGAATGAGTAAGACCTGATTTCAAATCTGTCCTTAGACACTTGCTAACTTTGTGACTCTAGAAAAGTCACTTAACCTTGTTTGCCTCAGTTTCCTCATTTGTAAAATGAACTGGAAAAGGCAATGACAAACCACTCCATTATCTTTGCCAAGAAAACCTTAAATGGGGTCACAAAGAGTCAGGCCTGACTAAAATGATATAACAACAAAAAATCCTAATGCATTACTTTAGGAAGCAAATTTGGATTGCTAATTACTTCATTTTTCTTTTTTCTTTCTTTTTTCTTTTTGTCACTGATGCCTCTTGTATTGTTAACAAGCAGAAAGACAGATAAAGAGTGGAGTGAGGAGAGCAGGAATTTCTAATAAGAATAATTTCACAATCCTGAAAGGACCACATAAGTTGCTGTTCTCACAATTTAGTTTTCATGGACTCATGAGATTAATTGGTTTCCGAAGTTTTTACAACATGTTTCTTGAGCCAGAAGATAGTTTTACTCATCTTTCCTTTATTCAACCCAACTCACAGAACAAATCCCTTAAACTTTCCTCATGAGTCTTCTTATGCAAGAAAACTTTTTTTGGTTGTTTTTCTCCATTTTAATGGTACACTGGGGCATTCCTAATGCTTCCAAAATAGGTATCTAACATAGTTACATTTTTTAAAATAAAAGCTGAAGAATATAGAATGATTTTCTTTTTCATTCACATGTGCGTGCTTAAAGTTTTGTTGACAACTTTTGTTTTCCTACAGTATAATAGTTTGCCAGTATCCCTATCTCCTCCTTTCATGTTGGATCCTTCCTTCTCTCACAAAGTCTTAAATGAATCCTAATGGACATTTCATGGAAAACTTGATTCTATTCAGCTTGAGTGCTCCTCTGTTGCTCCCTCAACATTAAAAAGAGAAGCCTTATTTTGCAATATAACTTCCATAAAGAAAATAAAACTCATGGCAGAGAAATCTCTATTATATAAACAAACTAGTTTGTAAAGTAAGGTCTTGGTGTATTCACTATGAATAACTAATTATGCCAAAATTTAAAATAAAATGATGAAAAAATATAAAGAGATTAAAATTCTATTAATACTCGAGTTCTCTGCAGAATTTTTAAGTGTTAAGTTAAAGTAGGCTGTGCAGTGGCTAGATTTCTGGGTCTGGTATCACAAAACCCTGAGTTTAAATCCAGTCTTAGATACTTACAAGCTATGTGACCCTGACCAACTCATTTAAATGCACTCTTGGTTTCTTTAACTCTAAAATAAGGATAATGATAGCATTCACCTCGCGAGGATCAAATTAGATCATATTTGTAGACTAGGAAGTATTTTCTTTAGGAAGTCTTTTTAATTTCATTTCAACTATTATTATAATATCATGATGACTATTAGAGTTGCTTTTATATATTGTCTTTCTCTCTATCTATCCATCTATCTATATCTATATCTATATCTATATCTATCTATATATATATATATCCTTACTTTCCATCTTAGAATCAATCTTGTGAATTGATTCCAAGGCAGAAGAGTAATAAAAGCTAGGCAATAGGGGTTGAATGACTTGCTGAAATCACACAGCTGAAGTGGTCTGTGGCCAGATTTGAATATCTGACCTCCTGTTTTTAAGCTTGGCTCTCAGTCCACTGAATCACCTAGCTGACCCTAGTCATTATTTAAAATGTCACATTTTTCCAGTTTTGTCACATTTATGAGTTTCTCCCATTCCAACACCAAGGCAATTGCAAGTATCTTTAGGAATAAAATAAACAGTAAAGTAAAAGGAAATTTGGCAAGCATTTGATTGGCATTGCATCCAAGATATAGTTTGTCTGTCTAGAATAACTAAAGAAATCTCAAATTCTGAGTAAAGAGGACCTTCGAAGACCATCCATGTCAAACCACACTTGAATAAGAATTTACCCTATCATGCACTCAATACGTTGTTTTTTAGCTATAGTTTGGGATGAAGTGGCTGCTTACTAAATGTTTCTGGATTGGCTGATTGAAGACCCTCAGTATTAAGGATGCCAATATCCTCCAAGGCCCTCCAAACTGATTTTGAATTTTTATGAAATTGAAAGGAGATAATTTCCCCTTTCCTCATTTTTAATTTTTTTCTTTGCTCCTCCCACCTATTGATATTAATATTCCTCCCTGTGCTTCCCCAGTCATATAAACCTAGCCTCTAGGGACATCCCCAGATCCTGCAAATAATCTTCATAAAGCATGACATGATAGATACGACAGACAGAGACAAAGACAGAAAGTAACAGAGGAACTGAGAGTGAAAGACAAAGAAAAAGATGAGAAACAGAAAAAAGAGAAAACCCTTAAATGTGAGGTGCCTTTCACTGAACATACAAATAAATTCAAGCAAGACAATTATCCTCAAGGAGAATACAATTTGAATAGGGGAAGAACAGAAATGACGTGGGAGGAAGGGGAAAGCAGGAAAATATCAAGGAATGAATAGGCTAGAAACACAGAGTGAGTGAGGCCTGACATCATCCTACATTTTTTTTTCCTTTCCTATGTGTACATTTTAACTTTTTGAAGTCCTTCCTAAATAGAATGACTAAATCTAAGAAATTCTAGATGTGATGTGATCAAAATAAAAGTCAGCAGGACTATTATCATGTCCTTAATTCTAGATATCATGCCCTATGTGATGTAGCCTACAGTTGTGTTCATGTTCCTGGCTACGTGAGAATTTACCATTCTGAACCTCTATTTTTTGGGAGTTGCTACTCGATCCCACTTTTTGACTGAATTAAGAACAAGACCTAGTGCTTATCTGTATAAGGGAAACCCCAGAAGTCAGTCCTCTAGTCCAGGCTGAGTCCAAGTGTGGACAATCAGAGAGACTTGTGAAGGTGACAAGTGATGTCACTGAATGTACAAGTTTGGGTCCTAAAAGGAAATCTGTTTCTTTCTGGCCCAGGAGTCACAGCGTAAGGAGTGACATCTGTCATGGGACAGTGCAGTCAGCTAGGGGAAGACTGACTAGGTGAGGAGCTTGGGAAGGGAACAGCAGACTACATCTAGCTGATGCCTTTTCTTTCTCTGACCCATTTTGTTATTTAATAAATAATTATAAATTAAGATGGTTTCCAGGAAGTTTTAATCTCAATAACTGCCATATCATACTAGGTATTTTTTCAAGAACATAGCTTGTTCCTAAGCTATGGCTCCCCCGTCTTTCACATGTGACATTGATAATACCAATAAGAAACTAAATACAGAAGGAAGAGAACTAGAAGTAGGAGAGATCATCAAAGTCTTTGTGCACAGGTTGGTGCTTGAGCAATTTTTTTCCTAAAAGAAAGAGACAAATTCTATGAGACAGAGGTAGGAAGGAAGTGGTTTTCAGGCAGGTGGGATGATCAGTGCCAAAAGCATATAAATAGGACATGGAAGTCAATGTTGCTGGATTGCAGTGTACAAGAGGAGAAGTAATATCCAGTGAAGCTGGAAAGATAGATAGAAGCTTGATTTTATAGGGCAATGATGGCGAACCTATGGCACAGGTGCCAAAGATAGCATGCAAAATGCTCTCTGTGAACACTCAACCATCCTTCCTGCAACCTGCAGTGTTGGTTACTGGAAAGGAAGAGGGACTCGGCAGAGCCACTCCCCTCTCCCTCTTCACTGTACCTGAGGACATTTTTTTCACATCCCTCGGCCTCTCTGCCCAACAGCCCAATGGGAACACATGGGGGTAAGGTGAGCAACTCACAGGCAGCAGAGCTGGAGGGGAGCAGATCACTTCGGTCACACCCCTCCCTCTCTCTCCACTCACTGAGGGCATTGGTCACTTCACCAATCCCTCTACCCAGCAGCCCAATGGGAGTGCTTCTTCCCTCCTCTGTGGGGTAAGGGTAGGGGTATACCCAGCATGAGGTGGGGGGAAGGGTATGGCACTTGGTCTCTAAAAGATTTACCATTACTGGTATAAGGCTTTAGAGGGTAAAAAGAGGTCCTTTTTATTTTACCTCAGAAGCAATGTTACTGGATTTGATTAAGGAGGAAGTCACATGGTAAGATAATCTCTTAAAAATCAATTTGGTGGCAATGAGTAAGGAGGGACTGGATTGGGGAGAGACATCAGGGAGGTAGACTATTGCTATAACAATCTAGCTGAGAAATGGTGAGATCCTGAGCTAAAGTGGTAGCTATGTGACTGGAGAGAAGGGGTCAGATACCGAAGATATTGTGGAGGTAGAAACACTAATATCTTGCAAATGATAGGCTATATGGAGTAAGAAAGTCTAGGATAATATCATGGTTGCAAAGCTGTAAGGCCAAAAAAATGGTAGTACCTTGGAGAGAAACAGGGAAACTTGGAAGGGAGATTTAAAGGGGCAGTCAATATCTTTGAATTGTGGGGCAACTGGGGCTCAGTGGATTGAGATCCAGGCCCAGAGACAAGAGGTCCTGGGTTCAAATCTGACCTCAGATGTTTCCTAGCTGTGTGACCCTGGGCAAGTCACTTGACCCCCATTGCCAAGCCCTTACCACTCTTCTGCCTTAGAATCAATACACATACACAGTATTGATTCTAAGATGGAAGGTAAGGGTTTAAAAAATGTTTGAATTAATTCTGATCATTCAGTAGGAAATATCCAAATAGTGATTAGTGATTTTGGCCTGAAGTTAATGGAAGATTCTCAGGCTTTTACACACATGTGCATATACACATCGATATGTATATGTATATGTATATCTATATATAGATATACTATCTATATTACCATTATCTATATGTGAAATATTTGCATAGAGATAGTAATCATACCTATAAGGTTACAAAGAGAGAATTTAAAGGAAAAAAAGCAGGCTTACAGTAGGACCTTCATGAATACCTACAGATAAGGGGAGTGTTATAGCTGATAAGCCAGCAAAGGCTAAAACAAAGCAGAAAGGAAGTGGTCAAAGAGAGAGTGGTGCCATGAAACTTCAGAGAAGAGAGGATATCTCGGAGCAGACTGAACAGCATGGCCAATATTGTCTAATGGAATAGATGGTTAGAGAGGCATAGGGACTGAGACAAGACAATCAAATTTGGAAATTTTCATCTGGTTATTCAACCAGTTCTGAATCCAATAAGTTGGATGACTATGAAATCTCCACTTAACTTTAAAATGTGTAAATAGAACCTCAAATTCTCTCATGTAAACTTGATGGATTTTTCAAGACCAGGCAAGTGTATCTGTGTGAGACAGTCTTTTTCCTAGTAATCATACTTCTGGAATACAATGGACTTAAGCCAGGAAAATTGTAGTGAACAAAGTAATTTTCTACTGACTGGCAATAGATAGAAAACAAAACATAGGATAGAGGGAGATTGTATGCTTATTTTTAAACTTGCACCAGAATTCAGATGAATGATCACTTTTTCCTGCTCTGACCTACCAAGTGAAACTTCCTTTTATCCTAAACTTTTTCCTTCTCTATACTTGGTATCTTCTCGCCTTCACAGATATCTAGCCCCTCGAAAAAAATAATGCATCCTTAGTTACATCCAGTACAGGTTTGTACCTTCTCTTCTTTTTTTTTAAACCCTTAACTTCTGTATATTGGCTCCAAGGCAGAAGAGTGGTAAGGGTGGGCAATGGGGGTCAAGTGACTTGCCCAGGGTCACACAGCTGGGAAGTGTCTGAGGTCAGATTTGAATTTAGGACCTCCTGTCTCTAGGCCTGACTCTCAATCCACTGAGCTACCCAGCTGCCCCTACCTTCTCTTCTAATGTTACTTCTACTCATAATGTACTAGACTAAGAGGAGTTTCCCCTCATTCCCAACTCTCACTTGTAGACCCTCCTTTTGTTTTCATTACTTAACCAACCTCTCCTTTTTTGAGGTTCATTCCATTCCTTTGCTTTACCTTGTCTGGAACTTTTTTGCAGTTATCTCTTAGTTTCCAGTCATTTTTCTCTCCTTTATCACAGAGTTGAGTACTTGGTTCAACCTTACTCTCCACTTCCACCTTTGTCCTTATGTTTGGAAACTTTAATATACATATTGTTGTTAATTTTAATATTCTCATTTTTTCTTATTTCATCAATCACTTCCACCAACATAGATTATATGGTCAATCAACCTTAGTCTCCCATAGATGTATTTGTAATTTCAATCACCATCACATACGATTTTTTAAAATTTAAATCCATTTATTTACTTGTTACAATAAAATGCCCAGTTAACTCCTTTTACCCCCTCCCGAACAAGAGAAGTTATCATTTGGCAAAAATATATTTATGTGTGTGTGTGAACATGTCTGTGCATTTTAAAACTATGTCTGATTTCTATTTGTCAGTTCTTATCCTGGAGGTGGACATACACAAGTCATTCTCTAAAAAGTATTTCTGTTGTTATATACAATATTCTTTTGTTTCTGCATCTTTCACTACTCATAATTTCATTCATGTGAAGTAGATCAGTGGAACAGAATAGAAATATAACAACCAGTTGTAAAAGATTATAATTAAATTGTGTTTAACAAAAGTTGAGCTCCAAGTTTTTGTTATAAGAATTCACTATTTGGTAAAAATTTGGAGAAAAACTTGAAAGCAGTCTGGAAGAAACTAGATACAGACCAATATCTTATACCCTTTACCAAGATAAGATCAAAATGGATATATGGCATAGGCCTAAAGGGAGATATCATAAGCACATCAAAAGAAAAGGGAACATAAAACCTTTCAGATTTGTGGGTAGAAGAATGATATAGAAATAAACAAGAGATAGAAAGGACTATGAGATGTAAAATGTATAATTTTGAATACAATAAAATAAAAAGCTTATGTACAAATAAAACCACATAGCCAGGATTAGAAGGAAAGCAGTAAGTTTAGGGAAAAAAACCTTAACAGTTTTTAGATGTCTAAGAAGTAAAATACAGAACTTTGTTAAATATAAAAGAATATGAGCTATCCCCAATTGATAAATGGTCAAAAGATGTGAACAGTTTTTGGATGAAGAAATCAAAACTATGTGTATATTATATATGCATGCATATAATATATATATAACTGTATAAAATAATCTAAATCTTTATTGACTGGAGAAATGCAAATTAAAACAATTCTGCCATATCATATCACACCTATGAGATTGATTAAGATTATAAAAGAGGAAAATAACAAATATCATGGGATATAGGAAAATGAGGACACTAATATACTGTTGGTGAAAAATGTGAACTGAACCAACCATTTTGAAAAGCAATTTGGAATTATGCCCAGATTTATACATTACCAAAAAATTATTTAACTAGAAAAATAATAACAAAATTCATCTGGAAAAACAACAGGTCAAGAATATCAAAGAAATTAATTTGAAAAAAAGAGATCAAACAGTATTAGATTTTAAACTATATTATAAAGTAGTATTTAACAAAACTTTCTTATACTGGATAATAAAGAGAAAAGTACATCACCTACAAAGTTTATATTTCCAATCCAGAATGATGACATTTTCTTAACCATACTGTTTTCCTAGTCCTTACTGAAACCAGTTCTTTATTCACATTAGGTCTTGTTTTTCCCTAGTGCTTTCCCAGATAGTTATTCCCTTCTCCCTTTCCATTCATTTGGCAAATCTTGTCAATTCCATTTTTGCCACACCTCACATCTAGTCCATTCTCTCTACTTATACCTTAACTACCTTATTTTACATTTTGATAATTTCTTGCCTGAGCTATTTTTATTCCTTCTTAATTGATCTTCTTGCCTTCAATCTCTCCCCTGTGCAATCATACTCCACACAGCTCCAAAAGAAAATTTCTGTGGCACAGTCCCTTAATGAATGTTTATTGATTGATTGATCATATCACTTCCCTGCTCAAAATAGTCTAGCAACTCTATTTCTTTTAGGATAAAATATAGACTTCTCTTTTTGGCATTTAAATTCTTCACAATTTGGCCTTAGCCTAGCTTTCTGGCTTGAACATTATTCCCCATTGCATGCTAATTCTTCCATTTCTTTGTCTTTAAAAGGCTGGCCTCCCTCCTACCTCAAAGAATGCTGAGCTTCTCCCCAGCCCCATGGCTAGTGTCACTTCTTGCAAAGCATCATTTACCTCTTTATTGTTGATAGTTTTCCATTCCCCCCACCTCAAATTCATTTTATTTATTTTTAATATATTCTATATGTATTTAGGTTTATGTTATTTTCCACCTGGAAAATATAAACTCCTTGAGGACAAAGAATTTCTTTTCTGTCAATGAGACAGTATTTGTAAAGTGCTTAGCACATTGTCTGGCTAATTAATAAATGAATTTTCTATGAAAGCAAGTGAATATAAAATAAAGTTACCTTAGTTTCCTCACTTTCAAATGAGGAACTTGGCAAGCTTGTAATCTCTAAAAAAATCTGTCTACCTCTAATGCTTCATGACCATGAGTATTTTTTCCTCTTTTTCCAATAATATCAACATTCAAAGGTCAGGGCATCACATTTCATTATTTTGGTCATGATTTGATAAATATTGTTGATTATTGAATGAATCATGGACAGTCATTTGTACTGATTTTAAGGAATCAGAAATGACAGGCTAACTGCAATGAAGACTAGTTTTTGTTGGAAGTAGTGATCAAAAGAAAGAGATTGAAAACATAAAATATGCTGTTCCATGCTAATCAAAAATATATTTTATCCCCACTGCAATCCATATATACTGCTTAATGTTTAACTTGATGGTCTTTCATTTGTTTTGCTTTCCTTTATTTTTAAGTAATTTTTACTAGAAATCTGCTGTTTCCAATCTTTTAGAAGTAAAACTGGTTGAATAAAATGTTTGGTGAAGGTAATCAAGATTCCGAAATTGTGAGGTATTAGATGTGTTTTTATTTATTAGCACTGATATTCATTTTTCATGGACTTTTACAGATGTACCACTGCTTTGTCCCTATCAATCTCACAAATGACACCTTTGAAATACCTCAAAAGGCCTTTTAGTGATGCTCTATAAAATTTCCCAATTGTGTCAAACTCACTTGAAACCCCCTAACACCAACATTAAAGATATTAACTAATTCAATTACAGAATCATAGAATGTTGGAACTCAAAGGGCCCTTTGAGATAATTTATTCCAATTACCTTATTTTATTGATGATGGAATAGAGTTCTGTTGAAGTTAATCATTTCCCTATGTTTATACAATTCTGGGTTGAAATGGCATTTGAATGCAAATCTTGTGACCCTATATCCAATACTCTTGCCATGATGGGATATTATGTTCTTTTTAAAAAACTGTGACATTATTTAAATGAAATTACCACCACAAATTCTATATTTAACATAAATATCCATTTCTACATCGGATTATTTGATATCACAAAGCTACTTGATAAATCAAAAACTCACTGAGGGCAAGAACTGATTCTTCCTTCTTTCTATTTCCATCATACTCACAAGTAATTTGGATGTAGTGAATACTTAAAAATAAAAAAAACAACTTCTTAAAATGGTAGGAGGGAGCACAGGTAGGTAGCACAAATGATAGATATCCAGGTTAGAGTTGGCAGGACCTGGGTTCAAATATAACCACAGACATTTCCTAGCTATGTGACCCTAGGTAAGACACTTAATCCCAAATGCCTAGCCTTTTCCGCCCTTATGTCTTGAAGTGATATTTAGTATTGATTCTAAGACAGATCTGGTCAGAGTTTTCTTTTTTTTTTTCAATTGTTGAATTGAGTGGAAAAGCATTGTGAAGAGTTTAGAGTTGAACTTGCCATTATATTACTTCAGGTTGAATCCTGACCATGCCACTTAATAGAGGCAAGTCATGTAAACTCTCAGTACTTCAATTTCACATTGCCAAAATGTAGGGTAAGATTAGATGATCTCTAAGGTCCCTTCCAGTTATAGATCTCTCATTCTAATAATTGAATTGGAAGCATAAGTGGTATCCATTCACTCTTCATACCCATAAAATCTGAGTATAGAATTACTCTTTCTCAACTAATTTGTCTTTGATACAAATGAATAGTTTCCAGCATATTTCCTCAATGGGATGTAACTGAGAAACTCCTGGAAGGATGAAAAGGAGGATGAGGAAAATGATGGATTGGGGGGAAGGGAAAAAACAAAACAAAACATTTATTAAGTGGATAAAGCATTGGGCTTGGCATTAGGAAGACTCATCTTCCTGAGTTCAAATCCAGCCTTAGATACTTTGATTAGCTGTGCAACCCTGGGCAAATCACTTAAGCCTGTTTTCTCATCTCTAAAATCATCTGGAGAAGGAAATAAAAAACCATTATAGTATCTTTACCAGGAAAACACAAGAAACACCAAATTAGAATCAGGAAGAGATGGGCACGACTGAAAAATGACTTACATTACTATGCACTTTACAAATATATTGTCATTTGGTCATCCCAATTCTAAAAAGTAGATAATATTATTACTCCCATTATAGAAAAGAAACTGAGGCAACAGAAGTTAAGTGACTGGATTGGCATCATATAGCTAATAAGGGTCTGAAAGTTGGGTTTGAACACACATCTTCCTGACTCCAAGCCCATTATTCTATCAATGGTGCCACTTTGTTGCTGTTATGAAAGCTATGAGACTGAGAAGAGAAGCAAAATTAAAAGGTAAGAATTTTAGATATCTGAAGAGGAGACATATAGCATATTAATCAATGTTCCTCTAAAATCATAAAAGGTCATAGTCCTTACAACATTCAACTTTTTAATAATATTATTGTCATTGTATAAATTGTTCTATTGCTATTCATTTCATTCATAATCAACTGATAAAATGTTTAAAAGTGTTTGTTTTTATGATATTGATTTTACAGTGTAGATCTTTGTTTCTGTTCTTTTTTACTTCTTTACATATCAGTTCATGCAAATCTGTGTTTTTTTTTGAAATCATCTATTTCATTATTTAGTCTAATATAATAATGTTCCATTACATTCATATGCTAAAACTTGTTCAATTATTCTTCAGTTAATGAAATCCCCTTAATTTCTAAATTTTGGCTCAATTGCTATTCTACACATTATTTTTACATTAAAAAAATCTGTTGTTTTTTTACTTTTTTCAATATAGACCAGGCAGTGATAGAGATAGGTCAAAAGAAAAGTATTCCTTGTTAACATTGTGTGTATAATTCCAAATTGTTATTCGCAAAGGTTGTACCCATTCGCAGGCAACCCATAAATGCACTCCCCCAAGTGTCTGTTCTCCCATAGCTCCTTCAGTTTCCTTTTCCTTTTCTGTCCTCTTTGCCACTTTGATAGGTGGGAGCTGGAGTCTCAGAATTGCTTTAATTTGCATTTCTCTAATTAGTAATGATTTGAAGCATTTTTTAAAAGATGGCTATAGATAGTATGACTTTCTTCCCCTGAGAACTGTCTCTTCATATACTTAGACCATTTGTCAATTAGGGAATAGTTCTTTTTCTCATAAATTTAGGGTGTAGAATGAAACACATATATTTTTGTACCCATAAACTTAGGGATTTGCTTTGCTTGACTATGAATATTTGTTACAGGAAATTAGATTAACTTTTCTTTTTCTAGTCGAATAGGTTGGGGTAGCCATTAAAAAATAGAGAGGTGGGATATTTCAGATATGAAATGTTGCATTTATTTCATGTTGACATCATAGCTTTATTAGTTTTTTTCTTTTTTCTATGTTATAACCGAACTCTCATAAAGTTTTTTTCTTTTTTCTATGTTATAACCGAACTCTCATAAGAACTCTATATGGTTTAATGTAAAAAACATCAATACAACCATTAAAAGGGAATTGAATAAAAAGTGACTAATAATGAGTAATAAAGCTTCATTCTGTAAATAGTTTCAGTCAGAGAGGGAAACTCAGAAAACAAAATACAAAGTTAGAGGTAAATAATATCCTGCAGGATCTGACCATTATCAATTTGTTATTTCCAGAAATACTTTCTCCTCAGAAGTTCACAATAAGAGACAGTGAGACAGAAAGAGGCAGAGATTGAAAATGAAAATAAATTGCTACTGTCTAGTCACTGTGAAAATCAGGAGGTTTGGGTTCTGATCTTGGTCTTGCTCCTAATTAGTTGGGTTACCTTGGATAATGCTCTGGGAGGCCAATTTTTCCCTAAAAATGGGGATGTGGTTGGACAAGATGATCACTATGGTTCCATCTCACTTTAATATTTAGTGATTCTATATGTGTTTTGACAGAAAAATGATTACTGCAAGTAGGGATGTTTGCAAACATACTTGGATGAGTCACTTAGCTTGTGCCTTATTTTTTTCAACTATAATATAAAAAAATAATATGAGCACTAGGTGGCATAGTGGATAGAGTGCAGGGACTGAAGTCAGGAAGACCTGGTTTCAAATTTGGCCTCAGATATTTATTAGATGTATGATTCTGGGCAAGTCACTTAATCCTGTTTGTTTCAGTTTCCTCATCTGTAAAATTAAATGGAGAAGGAAATGAAGTGTGATTTTAACAAATATTCATAGACTATTCTATCTTTATAAGAAGGAGCTATTTACATATGCTAGTCAACAGCCCATACTATTTTAATGATGTGGGCACAACAGAATTTGCTGTACTGTAAAGCAGATATTTTTATAAGTCCCTGTCCAATTAACAGTGAATTTGTTTAATGAAGAAGCTATGCCATTGGTGTTTATGTACTTTAGCTATATTTGCATATCTATACAATGTTAAATATTCTTAATTACACTTGACATTTTAAAAATGTTATGTTGGTGATAGGGGGATGGTATTTCTATGCACTTGTGGGTAAATAAGAATGTTCCCTTTCGGTTCTGTTGGATAAAATAGTGTTCTATGACATGATTCTAATCATAAAAGCAAAGATAAGTGCAGGCCATAAGATTCCATTAAATAATAGTTAATTTAGTCTTGGGCATGCAGCTCTCTTAGGAACAAGATATGAGCAATCATAATTTCAGATTGTGCAAAGAAAGGAATTGAGTGTGTGCATGTGTGTAGGGGAGTAAATATAAGTTTGTTACATAGATTTCTACTTATTCTAATATAAGAATTGGGGTTGGTGTGGACAATATTAATGAAGGAAAAAACAAGGTTGATTTGCTATCCGCTTTCCACTCAAACACAATTTCTGTGCTCTCTGAATTACATTGTCACAGCATTATGCTCACCAAGTTCTCAGATAATTTAATCTCATTTGCCTATTTGACATATTCTTTCCCTCATGCCCATCTTTACCTGGCTTCTTGTCAGAATATAACAAAATATGTATAAAAAGTTTAATCCTTAACCCAAAGTGCTTGGTGCCTAGCACAGTGTCCCCAGTGTTATTATGTCTAATGCTTCAACTATTTATCAGCTGGATCTATGAATGAATGCAAGGATCCAATTCAAGGGGAAAAAGTCATGATCCATAGAAAAATCAAGGAAAGTTGAAAAGAAAGAAGAGAGAAATTACCCTGATTAATGGAACAAAATTCATTGAGAATCCAGTCTATACTCTACTCTGAATTACTTTCAGGGAATTAACTTATAAGGTACCTATTTGTGACTGGAAGTTAGTACTGAATTTGTGCTTTGAAGGTCTAGGTATAAAAATTATCGTTTCTGTATTCTACCTTGAACAATTAATTTAATCTTTCAGAACTCCATTGTCCTCTCTTATAAAAGAAGTGTGTTAGATCATCTGATCCCTTCATGTTCTAAAACCTAATTTAAGTTCTTTTCCTCCTTTAGTATCCTCACTATCCCAGCCCATGGCCAAGCAAATAGAAAGGAAAAATAAATAGAAGTGGCTATGTTGCAGAATTAGAAATTCAGTTTTCTTCTCTATCATCCTTCCAGACTAGCTTAATACAGAGGGTTCCAAGGGAGAACTCTATTACCGCCCCAGGCCTGTATCTTCTTGTACTTTGAAAAACTAAAGGCATGTAGGTGAACTGCTTAAAAGTAGAGGTTCTCATAGGAGCAAAATAATAGTAGAAACATTTATTTTTCACAAATACTGCCTCAGTGGATATTCCAACTATAGAGAAATCTACATCATACAATTTTCCCTATCTATGTCTATCACATACATATATGTATGCAAATATATATATATATAGTGTGTGCGCGTCATCTCCTATACCAATTCTTAACTTAACAATTTAAAAATCAATCCTTGGTTAAATGAATGCACTAGCAACTAGGAAATGACTGTGTTGTAAAACAAAAATAGTCAATAGAGATTTTTTTTTTTACTTTGAATCTCTTCTCTAAAATAAGAATATTCCATTCTGAAGAAGATAATTGGTTTAAGTAAGTATATCTTAAATTTTGATGAAGTCCAGAATACAGAAGGGCACTATGTTCTCCATATTGCCTTTTCTACAATCAGTAAATATCTTTTTGTTAAAAATTAGTTTGAGGTTTTTTTTCTGGGTTAAGATGGCAGCAGAGTAAGAAGCAGCTCTTAACCTCTCCTGACCGAAACATACAAAACTCCTCAAGGGGACATAAAAACAAGTCCAGATGAACAGAGGAACCCCACAACAGGGCACAGCGTGGAAGGTACGTGGAATTGAGGCATTTCCATGCTATAAAGGGGTGAAACAGCTCTCACTAAATCGCGAGCTGAGCAACCACCCCACCCCCACCCACTCCACACACAACACATCTAGCGCCGAAGCCAGCTAAAAAGAAATAGAGCAAGTTTGGGGCACCCATCGAGTCATTGGCAGCTCTGGGGACTGTACCTGAGAGCAGCAAGATTTAGGACCCCAAAAAGCTAAAGAAAACACACAAACTCTAAGCGCGGGAGCAGAACATAGGCTCAGAATGCAGACGCGGGTGAAGGCGTGGGGGGAGGCAGATACAGCCACAAGCTAAAGCTCTGAAACCCTGAGTGGGGAACCAGTGCAGACAGGTATACGACTGTGGAAGCAGTGCCCTGAGACTTGTAAAGAAACCTCTGGCAGAGGATCAAGCAAGGGGGTCCACCAGGGGGCTTGACCTTGGAAAAAACCAGAACTCAGACCTCAGGAGCCAAAAGACCGCGGACAGACCCTGAGCACAAAGATAAACCTGAGAAGCTGCTGGGCTAACGATGGCTACCCAGTCTCAGGAAGTTCAGAAGAGAAAGATTAACAACAAGAAAAAGAAGTCTTTAACACTCGACAACTTTTACACGGAGAAAATCCAGACAACCAAGCAAACAGAGGAGGAGAACAAAAAAGCATCCGGACCCTCCTCAAATAAGGAAAACTCCTCACGAGCTATGGAAGAGTTCAAAACTGAGATTTTGAGGAAAATGGAAGAGATCTGGCAAGAAAATAACTGTTTAAAAGGTAGAATCTTGCAAATGGAAAGTGAGGCTCAGAAACCAAATGAACTGATAAGCAAATTGAACACCAGAAATGACCAGATTTAAAAG
>NC_058132.1:348707456-348708188 GCF_016433145.1 Gracilinanus agilis | reverse complement strand
AAGATTATAGCCGAAAACCAAAAGATCATAGCTGAAAACCAAAAGATTATAGCCGAAAACCAATCCCTAAAGGCTAGAATTGAGCAATTAGAAGCTAATGATCTCTCAAGACAACAAGAACAAATAAAACAAAGTCAAAAGACTGAAAAAATAGAAGGAAACATGAAATATCTCAATGAGAGAGTGATACACCAAGAAAACCGGTCTAGAAGAGACAATTTGAGAATAATTGGTCTTCCAGAAAAACCAGAAATTAATAGAAACCTGGACTCCATACTAACAGAAATAATTCAGCAAAATTGCCCTGAAGTCCTACAACAAGAGGGCAATATAGACATTGAAAGGATTCATAGAACACCTGTGACATTCGATCCAGATAAGAAAACACCCAGAAATATAATTGCCAAATTCAAGAGTTTCCAAGCAAAAGAAAAAATCTTACAAGAAGCCAGAAAGAAACAATTCAAATATCAAGGAGCACCAATCAGGATCACACAGGATCTGGCAGCCTCCACGCTAAAAGATTGCAAGGCTTGGAATACAATATTCAGAAAGGCAAGAGAGCTGGGCCTGCAACCAAGGATCAACTACCCATCAAAATTGACTATATATTTCCAGGGGAAAGTATGGGCATTCAACAAAATTGAAGAATTCCAGGTATTTGCACAGAAAAGACCAGGGCTAAATGGAAAGTTTGATATCCAACCACAAAAATCGAGAGAAACATGAAAA
>NC_058132.1:348689273-348702467 GCF_016433145.1 Gracilinanus agilis | reverse complement strand
TGCCCTTTGATCCAGGCATACCATTGTTGGGTTTGTACCCCAAAGAGATCATAGATAAACAGACTTGTACGAAAATATTTATAGCTGCACTTTTTGTGGTGGCAACAAATTGGAAAAGGAGGGTATGTCCTTCAATTGGGGAATGGCTGAACAAACTGTGGTATATGCGGGTGATGGAATACTATTGTGCTAAAAGGAATAATAAACTGGAGGAGTTCCAGGCGAACTGGAGAGACCTCCGGGATCTGATGCAGAGCGAAAGGAGCAGAGACAGAAGAACTCTATACACAGAGACTGATATACTGTGGTAAAATTGAATGTAATGGACCTCTGTTACAGCAGCAATACAATGACCCAGGACAATTCTGAGGGATTTATGGTAAAGAACGCTACCCACATTCAGAGGAAGGACTGCAGGAGAAGAAACATATAAGAAAAACAACTGCTTGAACACATGGGTCGGGTGACATGATTGAGGGTGTGGACTTGAAACTACCACACCAATGCAACTACCAACAATTTGGAAATGGGTCTTGATCAAGGACACATGACAAAACTAGTGAAAATGTGCATCGGCCAATGGTGGGGGGAGTGCGGGGGGGCGAAGGGGAATGGAGGAGCATGAATCATGTAACCATGTTAAAATGAATATTAATAAATGTTTAAAAAAATTAGTTTGAAAATACAGTATCATGGGGTCAGCTAGGTGGCTCAGTGGAGTGAGAGCCAGGCCTAAAGATGGGAGATCTTGGATTCATATCTGTCCTTAGATAGTTCCTAGCTCTGTGATCTTGGATCAGTCACTTAACCCTCATTACCTAGCCTTGACTGATCTTCTGTCTTGGAAGAAATACCTAGTATTGATTCTAACATGAAAGGGAAGAATTTCAAGAAAAAATGTATCTATAATACATGGTTAAAGAAAAAAGCACAAAGCATGAGTAAATTAGTGGGACATAGAATAGTTTACCTGGCAGCTCTATGGAGAAGGGAAGAATTTATGACAAAACAAGTTAGAAAGTAAATGAATAATTCTGATTATATTAAATTAAAAGGCTTTTGTACAAACAAAACCAATTTAACCAAGATTATAAGGGAAACAATAAATTAGGGGGAAATTATAACAAATTTCTCTGATAAAGGTCTCATTACTCAAATCTATATAGAACTAAGCCAAATTTATAAAAATAAAAGCTATTGCCCAGTTGACAAATGGTCAAAGGATATGAACTAGCAATTTTCAGATGAAAAAATAAATGCTATCAATAATCATATAAAAATGTTCTAAATCACTCTTGATTAGAGAAATGCAAATTAAAATAACCACTTCACACCTAACAGATCAGGCAATATGACAGTAAATTGACAAATGTTGGTGGGGCTCTGCCAAAATTCAGACACTAATGCATTGTTGATGGAATTATCAACTGATTTTACCATTTTGGAACTGATCTTGAATCTGGAACTATGGCCAAAACGCCATAAAATTTAGCATGCCCTTTTATCTTTTAATGCCACTACTGGGTCTGTATCCCAAAGAGATAATAAAAAAAGAGAAAGAACATGCTTGTACAAAAATATTTTTAGCAGCTCTTTCTGTGGTGGCAAAGAATTGGAAACTGAGGGGATGGCTATCAATTAGGGAATGGTTGAACAAATGGTGCTATATATTAGTGATGGAAAGCTATTGTGCTATGAGAAATGATAAGCAGGATGATCTCAGAAAAAGCTAGAAAGATCTACATGAACTGATGCAGAGCAAAATAAGCAGGACTGGAAGAACCTTGTACATACATATGGTATGATGATCAACTGTGAAAGACATGACTACTCTCTGAAATACAACAATTATGATGAGGAATGGAATCTACCTATAGAGAAATAATTTCTGGAATCAGATGCAGCTGAAAGTATACTATTTTTCATATCAATTTATTTACAGTTTTATTTGAGGTTTTGGTTTTATGTGAGTGTTCTCTTACAACAATGACAAAATATGGAAGTGTTTTGCATGATAATACATGTATGGCCCAGATCAAATTCCTTATAATTTCCAAGTTGGGGGAGGCAAGAGGGGAAGGGAAATAGTTTGGGTCTTATAATTTTGGAAAACATATGTTGAAAATTATTATTACATGTAATAGGGGAAATAAAATATCTTTGAATTAAAAAAGAAAATATGTTGTCATGAAAACCAGTAACAAAATGATGAACAAAATTATATAACCCTTCTATAAACTGAAGCAACATACTTACATAGGTTTGGGTACAATCTAGGTTTATTGATATTTGGATTAGTTCCCTTTCCCTTTGGTAACCATTCTCTTAAGTATGAGCAGACAGCAAAATGCCAGGTACTATAATTTGCAGTTGGGGATACTAATTTTCATCATTTATTAAACTACAACTATGGCTAGAATTCACTAGAGGTAAATATAGTTCTGTCCTTGTTTCATTTCCAAATATTTTGCCCTTATCATATCAGATCCTTTCAAAATTGGGATGTGGTTTTTATAGATCTGTGAATTGAGATTTGTACAGAGTGAATCCCAATATGTCCTATCTCCACTCCTCTCCCTTCTCACTACATTTTTATAGAGGTGATATTAGTATAAAATGAGCATGGAGAGCTTCATTTAGGATAAACGGAAATTACAAAATGGTAGCATGAAGCCTGAGAGGCAGCCTTACTTGTTTTGCCTGAGTTTTGATTGCTAGGCTGAATTTATCAGTCTTAGGTACATTGTGAATATTTTTTTTAAGTTATAAGGTGGTAGAACTAACTTCTTTCACTGCCTCACATTTGTATTTATATCTACAGTGCCTAGTACTAGATAGACAAAGTAGATGTTTACTAAACGTTGTTGATTATTTTTCTGCCTTCCTGAACCACTGCCCGGGCAATGGAAAAGAGAGGGATGGAAAGGTCCCATCCAATATAAGGGACTTGACCCTCAGCCAATTTTGTTATTTCTTTTCCTAATGCCTCCATTAGAGTCCTCTTCTTATGCTTCATCACTCCACTGAGGTGACTGGAACTTCAAAGTAATTCTAGTAGTTCTCAAGAATTATCAGTTCCATTTAGCTGGAAAGGCTGTGAGTATGGGACCTGTGAGTATGAGTATTGACGAGCGGGGTTGTATCTCTGTCATCTGAGCACTTTTTGCATAGCTAGGTTCAGAGAAGCTCACTCACATCAGAGGACCAGCTATTAGATAACAAGCCTATTTTGGTTATGACATCTAATGAAGACTGTCTACCAGGCTGCAAAACAGCCATAAACTTGAGAGGAAATATTCAGACTGTTGAAATAACAATTCTTTTCAAGTGTTAAAAAAATTCTTACCCATTATCAGAAGCAATGATATCCTTTCTAACAATTTTTCCCTTTACAAGCCTATCATTTATACCCTGGGTTCGAAAGCTGTCGAGTGACAACAGACTGCCAAATCTCTGAAAATTCTGAAACAATGAATTTCGTTTAGCTATTTTATTTTTATTTTATTTTTAATTTTTTTGTTTTTTAGAAAAATTTTCCTTGGTTACATGATTCATTGTTCTTACTTTCCCCTTAACCCCCCCCCCCATCCCTCATAGCCAATGTGATGTTTAGCTATTTTATACATCTTTTTGTTTTTCTACTCTCCATATTTTTACTTATTCATAGGAAAATACAAACATATATTTAATTTCTTACCCATTTTTCTGCCAATGTAGACAGTCATTGTACCTATATTTTTCTCACCTAAATTCCCATTATTAATTTGTAATACATTACTCATATTATTTGAAATCTTAAACTTCATTTGGGAAGACATTAAGGAATGAGGGAAAGAAAGACTTTTTACTTCTCTATGTTTCACAATCATCTTCAGTCTATAGATAGATCTAGCCAGGCACTAGTAGAGTTATTTTTTTAGCCATATTCACCAAAAAACTGGTTAACTAACTCTGACAAGGATGAGGATGTCTTACTTGATTTGTCTTCTATCATGATCATTACCTGTTTCTAAGATACATGTCTATGTCATGTTTACTAATGCAGTGATAGGATCTAAATCTCTGACTATATATGCATATATGTTGCGTGGAGGAAGGGGTCCAGGTCACAGAAGGAAAACCAAGGGCATTCTTCTATGGTTTGTTGAAAATTTTCTTTCCTTCCTGGATGACAAATTAGGGATTATTATTTTTTCTTTCTGTAAGTGTTATACATTAGCTATTCTCCAACATAATCAATTCTTTAATGAAATGATGCTGTTTCTAAGTATTACTGGCTGTAGCTAGATTTAAACTCGACCTCGTAATAAAAAGGAGTAAGGCAAGTCAGCAACCGACTCCCAGTGGATGCTCTTAGATTGTCTTCAGGGTTTGAAAAATGTCCATGGAAACCACATGTTAAAGCAAAGTACACCATTTATCAGTGGGTCTACTTCAATAGATCAAGAGTGTCGCCGTGGGCCTTAGAATGCAAGGGCTATGAAACTGTAGGTTGGGGTCATGGGAGAATTATTCAGTCTTTTTATCTACCCTTAAGTTAATAAATCATGAAGTTTACTATGGGTAGAAAAAAGTGGGGGAGGAAATTGACTTTAGGTATTCAAGGATAATGTGGCTCAGTTAGCTTAAGTATAGGACTTCAAGTCAGGAACTGAGTTGTCCTATAACTAACCACTCATGGGATGGTAATCTAATATGAGAAAACAACATGGGATTAAATGCTGTCATGAGCAGTGTCTTTCTCTCCCACTCTTGGTGAACGATCTATCTTTTTAGTCATCCTTCTCACCTTTGGAGCCTTGTTGAAAATTTGCATACTCTATAAGCCAATTCAGACTAATTCTACTGATGTTTAATGACTCTACTCACCCAAGCCTCCTTTCGGCACTTATCCCTATACAACTGCTTCTAGACATATGAATTTATATTTTAAAATTGCCTTTGTTTTTACAAGCATGAATTCTGGAATGAATGAATATATGCCATAAACTTTTTCATGTATGTTGGTCCTGTATTCCCTTATTAAAGAGCATGCTCTCTAGGGCCAGGACAATATCAATATATTGTCTAGATATCCATTTGAAAAATGTAACAACAACCAGAAAAGGCTGGAGGTTTGAACAGCATATTCTAGGGTCAAGATATCTTCATTTGAATCCTGGATGACCTCCACCAGACAACAATCTCTCCGTGCCTCTGCTATAAAAGAAGGACTAAAATGTTTTCCTCATTGAAAATTCATTTAGAAGGGTGGGGGAGAATCCATAAAGCAGTTTCAGTTCATCATAAATGGCTACATAAATGTCTTGCAAAGACAACATGCAATTATTCATCGGACAGCTCCTTTCTTCAGAAGAGCTCAATCCTAATCCATCAATTGCTATTCTGGAACATTTTTTCTTCTTTACACCCAGCTTTGCCCTCTTGCGCCTAGTTTTATATTTTCTCTCATTTGACAGTTGAAAAGTCCATTCCACATTTAAACCTGATTTGTGAGAATAATGAATATCCTGGGATGTTTGCATTATTAAAATGTGTGTTTTTAAAAGTTACAATTATATAAAATATGGAAACTGGTTTAAACCCAATGGAAATATGCAGTTTGAATTCAAATAATGTGACCACTTGATGGGACTCATTATGTTCACTAATTAAGACCCAGGTGTCATTGTAAAATTTCAACTATAGCCATCTCTATAAGCTTATCTTGATTTTATTTTACACAAACATATTTAATAGATTCCTTTAGATCACTTTTTACATTATTTCATGATTTATCTAGGTTCTCTGAATAATTTATTCTAATTATATTATGATTAAAAATGATAGTAGGTTAAGAATGAAATCTCCTCAATGAACATATAATATAAAATTTTGGAGGATTTATTAATTTTAGGCTTATTGTCAGATGTGGTTATAGTGAGATTTTTTCCCTAAAGATATTCCACAAGAATTGGCTCAGGAGAAAACACTAAGAGAATAAGGATTCTGGGTCACAAAAACTTTGGGGCAATATTGAAACTTTTGGAGGAACAAAGTAAGAAGGTTCATTACATCTTACATTTGTTTTCTCAGTGCCTGGCATAATTTCTTAACCATTAAGGGGGTCTGAAATTTATTTTGTGGGAAAAATGCCTCTTAGTAACTAACAAATCTTAACATATTGATATGAACCTGTAGTTTTCAAAGGAAGAAATGCAGACGTAATTAGTAAGAATTAAAAATGCTCTAAACCACTAAAAGAAAAAAACAAATTAAAAGGGGATCTGTGGTGCCATTTCATACTTATGCTATTTGCAAGGGTAACAAAAAAAGGAAAATGATATATATTAAAAGGATGTGAGAAAAAAAAGATACACCAAAATGCTCTTGATAGGGATATTAATTGGCCTACCTATTCTGGCAAGGAATTTAGGATTCTAGGCAAAACATTGCCAAAATGTTCAAATCCTTTGGCCCAGTGGTACCACAACTTGGCCTATAGACCAAAAATGTAGAAAAATGAAAATGGCCTATATGTTCAAACACATTTAAAGGAGCTTTTAAAAAACATAGCAAAGAAAACATAAATTGGGAAATGATGAAACAACATATATATGGATATATGTAATTTTTACCTAATAAATAGCAAAAGGGACATTTTATATAAGTCTGAGAATATTTATATGAACTGATAGCAAAAGAATAGGTAGAAAACTTCACATAATTCTGTTAACATTATTTAAAAAAACCAATTTTTAAAGATTGAAGGACTCTGATCATTACAATGACCAAACACAACTCCAGAGAACTGAAGATGAGCTGTGCTATTCACTCATTACCAAGAAAATGACACACTCAAGATAGAGAAAGAGAAACATTTTGGACATGAATAATGTGCGAACTTATTTTGCTTGATTGACTATTTGTCTATGTACTCATTATGAAAAGTTCTTCATTCAAAGCAAAATGCTTTAGTGTTGAGGTATTAACATATATTGCACTGGGGACCATAACACTATCAAATGCAGTCAAATAAAAATTGGAAATTGTTACAAAATCTTTAGCAAATTCAATAAAAATAAAATTAGACATATATAACATACATTTTAAAACTAAGTAAATATACAATCTGCATGAATCCATATATAGTGTAGTGGTCACCATTTTTTAGTTTGATATCATTGTTGTAGTGGAAAAAAAAGTGACCTTAGAGTCAGGAAGTACAGAGTTCTAGCTGAGGGTCATATTGGACCTTTCTTACATTTTAATTTCAGATTTTGTTCCTTCTCTACACCAGTTTCCTCATGTATCACAGCACGATGGTGGTCTATCATATGAATATTCCACAATTTATTCAGTTATTCTTCAATTGATGGCATCACATTAGTCGATAGTTTTTATTTTTTGTTACCAGGAAAAATCACTTATATATATATCAACATTATATAAAGAACAAATAGTTTTATTTCAATCACTTTGGATATAGACCTAGCAATTACATGGTTGAGTCTTGAGTCTATTTACCAGACCAATATTTTAATCTTGTTAACATTTAATTATATGCATATGTAGACTTATACAAATATAGCTACATTGAGATACATCTCTCTATTTCTATATCTCTTTGTATCTTTCTATCTATATGATATGCTCCTTTAAATGTAATCTCCTAAAAGAAAGGGGCTTATTTTATATTTTCCTGTATCCCTAGAGGTTAGTGAAGTGCCTAGTTTATAATAAGTATTTAATAAGTGTGCTTAAATTAATTAGGATAAAAATAAGTAAAATGTGTTCTGTCCTATACTTTTCCCCTGTAGGAAAAGTTACCCACTTACCTATTAAGGACCCAAATATTTTATTCAGAACATGTAAAAAGTCTCTGCCATCATGTAATTCTGGTAGTTGGGACCCATTACCCCTGCCTTCTTTGGTCTTTGCCTCCCATTTAAATATTAGAATTTAATCAACTATTTCATGCCATCTGCTGGCTCAATGGTCTCCAATTAACTGAGACTGGGTCCTAATCCCTCCAGAGAAATGGATCCCTATGACATGGGCCACTTAACATTTATCTTTTCTCAACTACACAACACTACATTCCCCTTTTTCTCCCTAATTAATATTTCTAGATCATGGCATAAAACATCCTAAAATCTCTTGACCCAGTTAGTCAGTTTTGTTACCTTTCCCTGATTCATTAGCTTAAAATTTTCCAAACTGAATCACATTTCATAGCCTTGGACATAGATTACTAACACTTTTAAGTCAATTTATACTTTGCTCAAGCTTCACTGTGCTTAAAACACCTTCCTACTTAGTGTCATCTAAATGTACATTTCATTAACATGCTATTTATTCACTTTTCCAGATTTCTAATAAAGGACTTAATGACATGCTATCGAAAAACACTACTTAAATGGATTGTAACATTCTCAATCATTTCTTTTTGTTCATAAGCTCTTTTCAATTCATTCTTTCTTATTCAATTCATATATTACCTTGCATCATATTCTGTATCTAATTCGTTATATGTTCTACTGGATTATATAAATTCTGCAAGGGTAAAAAATGTCTTTCTCTCATTACTTCACAAGATCTGAGCAATTGTTTCTTCAATCAAGTCATTTAAGAAAATGGAAACAATAGTAAACCGAAACACAAGAGAATATAATTCTAGATGCTGCTCACCTTTGTATGATTTTAGCTAATGCATTTTACTTTTTAGGGAATCAGTTACCTCATATAAAAATTTGGATAATTTAGATCATATCATTCTTTGTCTTTTTTTTTCTGGTGAGGAAAGGAAATTCTTTAAGTCTATGCTACTAAGGGGAGAAATACAGGCCCTTTTGAAAAATAGTTTGGGGATTTTTGAATTAGAAGTGGTTATAAAAGTTATATATATACCATGAGGCTACAATTGGCTTTAGAGGAAATAATATTTTAAAATGTCACTTAATGCAAGTTTAAAGGTAGCTAGAAATGCTTGATGGGAAAGAGGATATTATTTTTTTCTTTATTCATAAGTGAAAAGTTATATCTTTGGCAGGAGGTGAGAGGGAGTCATAGTAGTGTAAGAAGGAGATATAAATAGAATTTGAATGCTTTTCATTGAAACCTTTTCTTTCAAAATTGTAAAGGATGCATTCTCTATGACTTCTTTTAAAATACCCAATGAACCATTTTCTTCAAGTATTCAAATATGTTTATGAAAGGATGACCTTTCTCTCATTGTTCATGGGAACCAACTGTTATGATTATTATTATTGTGTCAAAATATTTTGGTATTTTAACTCTATGATAATATGATTCTGAAAAAAATTCTTGCTTTTGCTGAAAGGACATGAGGAAAGTGAATAGAATTGATACCTTGAGTTAAAAAATGGAATCTATTTACCTACCTACTTATCTATCTATCTATCTATCTATCTATCTATCTATCTATCTATCTATCTATCTATCTATCTATCTATCTCTTCAAAACTTTAGATGAATTCATGACTGATAATATGTATTTCCACATATCCCAAATAGTGGGAAGTACAACAGCTAAACTAGAATCTAGTAAAAAGGCAACAGTTAGTTCCATGTCTTTGGAAAAAGCATTTATGAGGGAGGACAGCTATGTTATTCACAGTAAACATTATCATAGCCATGCAATTTGATCAACAGTAAGAATAGGTCTAGATGTGAGTTTCAGATAATGCAGAAAACAACTGTGTTTCATTGAAGGAAAGAGGTGAAGAATCAAATTAATCTGACTGATCTCAAAATTTTGCTAACCAATTAAATAGGGAGATAAGCTGTTATTGCCTTAAAATGAAAAAAAAATCTATGCTCATGTTTATAAATCATATTTCCTTTCCCCTTTTAATTTTCTAGTAACTGTACTTAAAATAATCTCGAAATAGTTATTGATGAAAAAAAGTGGGGGAGAAGAAATATTCATCTAATCCTGAGTCAAGAGAGCTAGAGAAATTAAGATAGCTGGAGTACACATTTCCAGGGGCTTGTTTCTCAATCCCTAAAAATTAAACTGTGGTATTTGGACTAGTAAGAAGATGACAATCATAAGTAGGAAAGTCACTGCTTGTCAATCCCTTCTTTATGGTACTCTTTCTTTTTTAAGTTTCTATTTATCTGTGATTGAATATTGCAAACAAATGTAATACTTCATGGAATGGTATGTATCACAATATATGTCATCATTTTTATCTATTTCATGAGTTTCTAGAGCTAACAAGAGATGAATTACCTGATGTCCAGCCATCTCTCTAGGGAAGAGACTGTAGCAGATTAGCAATGATGACTTGTACTTGAGAATTGGCATAAATGGCATCATTAAAGATACACATGAGCAGAGACTGGAGTGCAACAATAATAGAAATAATTGGTATTTCTAGCTCACTTTAAGATTTGCAAAATTCTTTATGTACCTTATCTCATTTATGCCTCATAATAGTGCCCATCACAAGATGGTTGAACATTTGATAAGTAATCATTTTGCCAAAGCAATCCAAAGAGTGGAAAAAAATAGTAAAACGTGTCTTGAATATATGTATGTAATATATTATGAATATATATAATTGCATGTAATAAACTCATATCTTAAGAACAAAGTATTAGAAATAATTAGAACCTTTTGTGAATAATATAGGTATCATCATTATCCTCATTTTAGAATGAGTAGAGTCTCCAAGAGTTAAATTGATTCAATTATGATTTTATAAAAACCCTAAAGAAAAAATAAAAATCTAGAACTAAAAAATATTCAAGGCAGGCTTCAAACCAAATTCTTCCTAACTCTTAAGTCTAATTCTCTGTCCACTGTGGCATATCATAAGAATGAGAGACTATATATAGGAAGTTAACTAAAACTTTGTGCATTTTAGGCATTAAAAGAAGTAGAGAAAAACTATTAGTTTATCAATATTAGATGGATCCTATATAAAGGAATGAAAACAAGATGAGATGGACAAGAGATACAATAACACATTTATGAAAGAAATATCCACCTATGAACTAATAATACCCTCAAAGTATAAAAAATTATCCACCTTTTTTAATCTGCTAAAATTCTTCAGGTTGAAGTCACAATAAGATATTAATGTATAGATCATAAAACCATAGATTTAGAAGTTAGATGGATTTTAGAGGTCATTCAGTTCAACTTCCTCATTTTACAAGTAGAGAAATGGAGGGCTAGAAAAAATTATTATTTGTTCAATGCAGCAAAGAGAGTAAGTGAGAGAACAGAGATTTGAATCCATGTCCCCTAATTCCAATGCCACTGATTTTTCCACGGTAATATTCAGCTATGAAAGATTACTATCCCTTTGATATATACACAAGCTTATGAATATTATCTTTGACATAATGAGAAAAACAGGAGTCTTACAGTTTATCAGATTTGTGTATTCTTCCTACCAATCACTTAGAAGAAAAGCATTACCTACTAATGATAATGATAATTTTTAAAAATTGGTTTCATTTATACAGCATTTTAAGGCTTGCAAAGGATCTTACAAATATTAATATTCACGAGTCAAAAGTAATTATTCTAAGTAAACACTAAGTTTAAAAATTTGACAGGAGAAGACAGGTTTGATTCAATGTCACTTTTTATTTATTTATTTATGTGTTTATTTGCAGGTGAGAACATCAGTATAGGGTTCAGACATCAGATAATTGAATCAAAATTTCACTTGGTGGCATTCATGAGAAACTGAGAAAGGAAAGTTTCAATTCTGTAATGGTGGAGGAGTCAATGAGAGGCTCTGGTGTGATTCTAGAAGGACCTCTGGTCATAATTTCATCTGGTAGTCCACCTTCACAGCATGATTGGGAATGATTTAGCAGTAACAACAATGAAGGTTCTTAAGCACTCAAACAAAGATTTTAGTATGTTTTGGTTGTCTGGATTTTACATTTCCCACATGAGACAAGGCACTTATTCCTCTTCTCATTTTAAGGGGAAAATAAAATGCAGAGAAATTCAGATCAGTTTTGTCCTTGCATGAGGGAGTTGAAAAGAGCCAATTAAGCTTTTCTAAACACATGGGAAGTAGCTTAATGTCAGTACTATATTACAGACCACATCACCTTCTAAATACTTTCAAATGTGACAAAATTATACAGAGGGAATTTAACATTATTTATCACTTGCTTTATTTGAATATGCATGTGAACTAATTACCTCCCTACAATGCTTTATCATCTCATTTGACTGTCCCAGGATTCCTTTCTTCTTTACACTTTTTTGCCAAGCTGCTACTCTGTTGTTAACTATGCCAACAAACTCCCTTTCTCCATCAGTTAGAGTTGGTGCTAATAATGCTGAGGTCACAGTGGTGACAGTTTTGCTCAGTTCAGTGACTTAAGAGTCTACCCAGAACACCAGCCAACTGTCTAACAATTGCTTTCCATTAGAGAAGGGGAACCTTCAAGAAAGGGTGTGGATCAATGACAATCAGTTATGACTTCTTGAGGGAAATGCCTTAATGTACATGCAAAGGGTAAGGCCTGGGAAAAATTAAAAACTGAGAAAATTTTATCTTCAATTGTTTCTCCCTTGCTGTGTTTTCTTCTTACTAGGTACCAACCCAAGCTCATCTTCTCTCAGCAGATTCCCTAGAAACTCCAACAACTTGCAAAGAAGCCTAAGGTTTTCATAGGTACTATAAAGAAGATGGATTATTTCAGGGCATGGGGACAAGTGGACAGGTACTTAGGACAGCATGAATGAGAGAGGTCCATGGAATGCTTCCTTTGGCACAAAGGCTACAGGAAACATCAAGGAAATGAGAGATGATTATGTAAGAGCCATTCCAGCCAGCTATTTAAAGAGAATCAGAGTCAAATAGTGGCATGGGAATTTGTGTTTCTTGAATTAAGTGGTGAGTGGAATGAGTTTGAGAGAGTAGTAAATAGAAACTATTGAAGAATGGGGAACATTAAGCTGGAGAACTTCATAATATTTTGTAGTTGTTTGTTTTGTTTTGTTTTTTTCCTATGCTTATGGACTTCCTCCCTGGTTTCATCATTGTGACCAATTAAGATATTCACAGTAATCCATGAATTGTACCTATTGATCTTATTGTCTATTTCCTATGATATTTGGGTCACTTGTTTCTTTCTCCTTCATTCTGTCACTTTATCTGCCTCTCTTTCTGTCCCTTGCTCTCCTTTCCTTTTCTCTCTTCATCTCTTTGT
>NC_058132.1:348645677-348688944 GCF_016433145.1 Gracilinanus agilis | reverse complement strand
CTCTCTCTCTCTCTCTCTCTCTCTCTCTCTCTCTCTCTCCCCCTTCTCTTAATTTACTAATACTTTAATATAATAGATCAGGGGACTTCTGAGCTAAGATGGTGGCAGAGTAGAAGCAAGAGTCTTCCTCTCACAACCAACTGATATAAAGAGCTTAAAAAGGCACCTCAAAAGGAAAAAATTAAAATCAGATGAACAAAGGGACTCTACCATAGGGCACAGCTTTGAAGGTATTCAAGGTTTGGGCATTTCCACACTATAATGGGGTAAAATTATACCTTCCAAAGTGTGAGCTGATCACCCCTTCCCCACTCCACCTACAGCTCCAGAATTAGAGTAAATGAGGTGCAATCTTGAGGTTCTTAGGTGCTGGCTGAGGACACCACAGACTTACTCCTGAGGGCAACAAGACTTGGGACCCTAGGAGGGTGAAGAATGTGGAGCTTGGGCTCAAAGATAGGGCAGAGAGGGGCTGCCCACAGATTGAAAAATAGCCTCAGGGAAAAACTGATCTGTATCTTCATACAGAGAGAGCAGCCTACCCTCCTCACTCAGACTTCTGGTTGGGAAAGGAAGAAAAAACTAACACAGCATTGGCCACCAACATCCAAGAACTACAATCTACAAGTACCAAAAAAAAAAGAAAAAGAAAAAGAAATACATGGAGAAAAACAGCAGACTACAGAGAAGACAGCAGAGAGAGACAAGCAAGCAAGCACATCCAAACATTCAAATAAATGGAAATTGGTTACAAGCTCTCTAGGAACTCAAATTTGAGGTCAAGAGCAAAATAAGAAAGATAGAAGAAACTTGTCAAGAAAGGTGGGAAATTCGTTCAAAAAGAAAACAACAGGTTAAAAGACAGAATCTCCCACTTAGAAAAAGAAATGATAAGCAAATTGGAGACCAGAATTGACCTTCCGGAAGCCAAAAGACCTCCAGGAACTGATGCAGAGTGAAAGGAGCAGAGCCAGAAGAATATTGTACACAGAGACTGATACATTGTGGTAAAATCAAATGTAATGGACTTCTGTACTAGAAGCAATGCAATGACCCAGGACAATTTTGAAGGATTTATGGAAAGGAATGCTATCCACATTCAGAGGAAGAACTGCAGGAGTGGAAACATAGAAGTAAAACAGGCACTTGAATGCATGGTTTGATGAGGACATGGTTGGGGATGTAGACACTAAATGACCACACCAATGCAACTATCAATAATATGTAAATAAGTCTTGATTGATCACACATGTTAAAGCCAGTGGAAATGTGTGTTGAATATGTGGGGGGGTGGCAAAAGGGGGGCGAAGGGGAAAGTAAAAACAGGAATCATGTAACCATGGAAAATTTTTTCTAAAAAATTAAAATATTTAAATCATGAAAAAAAAGATCATAGCCAAAAACCAGTCTTTAAAACTAGAACTGGGCAAGTAGAAGCTAATGATCTCACAAGACAGCAAGAAGTAATAAAGCAAAGTCAAAAGAATGTAAATAAGTAGGAAACATGAAATGTCTCATTGAGAAGATGACCAACCTGAAAAGCAGGTTCAGGAGAGACAATTTGAGAATCATAGGTCTACCTGTAAACTTTAAAAAATAGAAGTCTTAACATCATATTATAAGAAATCATCCAAGAAAACTGCCCTGATATTCTTAAACAAGAAAGCAAAGAATTGAAAGAGTCCATAGATCATCTTCTATATTAAATCCTCAAAAGACAATCCTAGGAATGTAATTGCCAAATTCAAGTGCTTCCAAGCTAAGGAGAAAATATTGCAAGAAGCTAGAAAGAGACAATTCAGATATCAGGGAGCCCCAGTCAGGATTACACAGGATCTGGCAGCTTCTATGCGTGAAATATGATATTCAGAAAGGCAAGAGAATTGGGTCTGCAACCAAAGATCACCTATCCATAAAAACTGAATATGTACTTCCAGGGGAAAGTATGGACATTTAACAAAATAGTAGATTTCCAAGTATTTGTAAAGAAAGGATAAGAACTAAATGGAAAATTTGATGTTTAAATACAAAATTCAAGAGAAACATGAAAAGGTAAACAAAAAAAAAAGAAAGAAGGGAAAAATTTTAAGGACTTCAGTAGGGCCAAATTGTTTATATTCCTATATGGAAAAATGATATTCATGACTCTCAAAAACAGTATTCACTATCATATGTGAAGATAGGATTAATTCTCCTTGTGCTATGTTTAGCTAAACAAATCAAGAACTCAAAGTACCCCTACTTAAAACTAAGTAAGAAACACAAGTCACTTTCTAGAGTAATCTCACACATCCAAAGGCTACTGTCACCCCTCTTGGGCAATGCTAGGCAAAATGAAATACTGCCATTGATTCACGAAAAGTGGAGTATCAACAGGAAGTGATGTCAAGAAAACGGCTTTAAAAAGGCCAGCCTGAGGATTGGTGGATGCTCTCTGCATTGGTGAACCAGACTGGAGGAGGAGACTCTTTCCCTGGATCCTGTGTCTGCTTATGGTGTTGAGCAGAGTGATTCCTTCCTTGCTTCTTCAGTGAGGAGATCCTATCTGCTTGTTGGCACTTTGGTGGGACATTCCCTTCAGTGTAAGTGCAGGTGAGATTCTTAGTGGTCTTAGCCTCCTGTGCCATGAAGGTTTCTCAGTGGATTCTTCAGGATCTCCTGACTCTTCAGATTTCTGCATCCTAAATAGAACTTTGGATTCAGGTGAGATTTGCTTTCAGATTCACATTTGCTGTCTCGAGACATTAGTTTTAAACTTAAGGCATTTTACAGCTAGGCAGTACTTTCCCTCTTTATCTACATTTTTCCCCTTTCACTCTTTCCACCTCATTATAAATGAAACTGCTAAAAGTTATTTTGATTTAAGCTGTAATATTTTTAAATCAACAACCATAATTTTACTTTAGAATTCTCCTTTTTAGCATGAAACCTAAATTAAATTCTTATATATACTAATTAAAAGAATTATTCATAGATAGAGGTTGGGGTACTAAGTGGTTTAAGATGATGTAAAAAAAAGAGGGGGGAAGAAGATGGTACCAAGAGAAACTTGAAGGAAGAAGAAAAATAGGATAAATTATACCACATAAAGAGGCACATGGGAGGGGGAGGAGAAGAATACTATTATATGAAGGAGAGGAAGAGAATGCTGATAGCTAATACTTAAACCTTACTCTTAGTGAAATCAATTCTGAGAGGGAAGAACATTTAGATGCATTGGGTTACCGAATTCTCTCTTATCTTACAAGGAATTTGAGAGAGAAAAAGCAAGGTGAGAGGAATGGGGCAAGGAGTACGAAAAGGCAATGTAGGAGGTAGGGATTTAATAGACCCTAAAGAAAAATAAGGGAGGAATAATAAGGGAGGGGGCAGAAAGGGAAGTAAAATAAGATGGGGATTACAGGGACTGATTAAAAGCAAACCACTGGTTTAAAAGGAAATAGTGGAAAAAAAGGGCAGAAATAGGAGAGAAAATCAAACGTTGGGGAATACAAAGGTAGTAATCATAACACTGAATGGGAATGGGATAAACTCACGTAAAAAACAGAAGCAAATAGCAGAGTGAATTAGAAACAAAACAGAGTGGATGAGAAATAAAAACACAGATGAGGCAGGTAGACATACACAGGGTAAAGGTAAAAGGCTGGAGCAAATTCTATTGGGCTTCAACTGAGAAAAAGAAGGCAATAGTTGCAGTCATGATATCTGACAAAGCCAAAGTAAAAATAGATCTGATTAAAAGAGATAGGGAAGGTAATTACATACTGATAAAAAGGCAGTATAGACAATGATGAAATATCAGTACTTAACATGCATGCACCAAATAGCTTAAGGAGAAATAGATAGTAAAACTACATAAGTGGGAGACCTGAACCTTTCCCTATCATATCTAGATAAATCAAACCAAAAAATAAATAAGAAAGATGTAAGAGATGTAAATAAAATCTTAGAAAAATTAGAGTTAACAGATATAGAGAAAAATAAATAGGGAACAAAAGGAATACACCTTCTTTTCAGTAGCACTTAGTACATTCATAAAGAATGACCAAGTACTAGGGCATAAAAATATTGCAAACAAATGAAAAAAGGAAAAATGATAAGTGCAACCTTTTCAGATCATAATGCAATAATAATAATAATAATAATAATAATAATAATAATAATAATAATAATAACAATAAGTAAGGGTACATGGAGAGGCAAATAAAAAAATTAATTAGAAATTAAATAATATCATTCTCCAAAATTGGTTGGTTAAAGAACAGATCATAGAAAGAATTAATAATTTCTTTGAAGAGAATGACAATGAAGAAAGATCATATCAAAATCAATGAGATGTAGCCAAAGCAGTACTTAGGGGAAATTTATGTCACTAAGTGAATGTATCAACAAATCAGAGAGGGAAGAGGTCAATGAATTGGACATGCAAATTAAAAAAACTAGAAAGATAAAATTAAAAATCCTCAGATGAAAACTAAATTGGAAATCCTAAAAATTAAAGGAGAAATTAATAAAATTGAAAGTTAAAGAACTGTTGAATTAATAAATAAGTCTAGAAGCTGGTACTTTGAAAAAAATAAAATAGATAAAGTACTGGTTAATTTAATTTAAAAAAGGAAAGAAGAAATCCAAATTAAGAGTACCAAAGATGAAAAGGACAACTTCACCTCTAATGAAGAGGAAATTAAGGTAATTATTAAGAACTATTTTGCCCAATTATATGGCAATAAATTTGACAATCTAGGTGATATGGATGAATATTTACAAAAATATAAACTGCCTAGATTAACAGAAGAGGAAATAAAGTACTTAAATATTCCCATAACAGAAATAGAAATTGAACAAGCCATCAAAGAACTCCCCAAGAAAAAATCCCCAGGACCAGATGGATAAGTGAATTCTATCATACATTCAAAGAGCAACTAATCCCAATACTATACAAATTACTTGACAAAATAAGCAAAGAAAGAATTCTGCCAGATTCCTTTATGACACAAATATGGTACTGATTCCAAATCTAGGGAGACCATAAACAGAGAAAGAATACTATAGACAAATCTCCTTAATGAACATAAATGCAAAAATCTTAAATAAAATACTAGAAAAAAGACTATAGCAAGAGATCATGAGGGCTATTCACTATGATCAGGTGGGATTTATACTAGGAATGCAGGGATGGTTTAATATTAGGAAAACCATCCACATAATTGACCATATCAATAATCAAAGCAACAGAAATTACATGATTATCTCAAAAGATGAAGAAAAAGCCTTTGACAAAATGCAACACTCATACCTATTGAAAACACCAGAAAGTATAGGAATAGAAGGGCCTTACCTAAAAATAAAAAACAGTATATATTTAAAACAATCAGCAAGAATCATCTTCAAAGTGATAAATTAGAAGGCTTCTAGATAAGGAGTGAAACGAGGATGCCCATTATCACCTCTATTATTTAACATTGTACCAGAAACACTAGCAGCAGCATTTAGAGAAGAAAAAGAAATTGAAGGTATTAAAATAAGCAACGAGAAGGCTAAACTGTCACCCTTTGAAGATGATATGATGATTGTAAGAGTTTACAGCAAGCCTACATGTTGGAATTCTCTGATGGAACTTGGAGGAGGGAGTCAGTTGGCATTTGGCCTCAGTGCAAAGACTTGTGGGAAGGAACTAACAGATCTCTCTGGAGCTTTGTAGGGTAGCAAGGAGGGAATTGGAGTTTTTGGAGCTGCAGACTCTTCAAAAAGCAAATTTAAAGAGTTTTCAAAGACCTTCAGCAATTACAACCCTTCAAAGTGATTGTCATTCCTGACCATCTTGGAAGATATATTTACAAAGTTTCCTCAGTTTGGGCAGGGGGCCAGGACTCTGATGGGGGGAGTTGGCCCCTGGGAGCCACTAACTTGCATTGAACATTTTCCCTACCAAAATTTCTCTATAGTTAGCCACAATTATAGTCTTTAGAGTATTTATTTGGGGATAAGAAATTTAGGGACCCATTGCACCTTTTTCCTTTTCACCTTCATCATTTGTTCCTCATTAGTTGTTCCAGAAATAAATCCTATTTGGTTTCATTCCAGTCAGATCTGTAAGACTGAGTTGGGAGGGAGGCAGAGACTTGTGGGTTGAGGAGGAAGGAAAGCAGTTCTCCATTATACTACAATCAAGGGCTTACGAAAACCACACACCAACTATCTCAAAATCCCCCCTTCTTACATGTTCTACTTAAAGAATCCTAGAGAATCAACTAAAAAGTTAATGGAAATAATCAACAACTTTAGCAAAGTTGAAGGATATAAAATAAACCCACATAAATCATCAGCATGTCTATATATTTCCAACACATCTCAGCAGTGTTAGAATTTAAATTCCATTTAAAATCACTCTAGACAATATAAAATAGTTACAAATCTATTTGCCAAGAAAAAACACCAGAATTATATAAACACAAGTACAAAATACTTCCCACACAATTGAAACTAGATCTAAACATTTGAAAAAAAAACATTAATTGCTCATGGGTAGGATGAGCTAATGTACTAAAAATGATAATTCTATCCAAATTAATTTGCTTATTCAGTGTCATACCTATCACAGTGCCAGGAAACATTTTTACTGAATTAGAAAAAAACTATAACAAAGTTCACTTGGAAGAACCAAAGATCAGTAATATCAAGAGAAATAATGAAAAAAAAATGTTAATGATGGAGGCCTAGCAGTACCAGATCTTAAACTATACTATAAAGCAATAGTTATCAAAACAATATGGTATTGTCTAAGAGACAGAAGGGAGGATCAGTGGAATTGACTTGGGGTAAATGAAATGAGCAAGATAGTGTATCATAAACCCAAAAATCTCAGATTTTGGGAGAAAAACCCAGTATTTGACAAAAACTGCTGGGAAAATTGGAAGGAGATTTGGTTTTGATCCACATCTCACACCCTACACCAAGATAAATTCAGAATGGGTGAATGCCTAATATAAATAAGAAAACTATAAATAAATTAGGTCAACATAGAATAGTATATCTGTCAGATCTATGGGAAAGGAAAGATTTTAAGACCAAGCAAGAGATAGAGAATATTACAAAATATGAAATGAATAATTTTGATTACATCAAATTAAAAACATTTGTATAAACAAAACCAATGCAACCAGAATTAGAATTGGGAAAAAATTCCTTTGTTATCAAAAACCTATGACAAAGGCCTAATTACTCAAAATTATAAGAAGCTAAATCAATTGTACAAAAAAATCAAGCCATTCCTCAATTGACAAATGGGTAAGGGATATGAATAGGTAGTTTTCAGATAAAGAAATCATAACTATCAATATGCACATGAAAAAGCATTCTAAATCTCTTATAATTAGAGAAATGCAAATCAAAACAACCTCACACCTAGCAGATTGGCTAATATGACAGCAAAGGAATGAAATAAATGTTGGAGGGGATGTGGCAAAATTGGGACACTAGTGCATTGCTGGTGTATTTGTGAATTGATCCATTCTGGAAGGCAATTTGGAATTATGCCCAAAGGGTGTTAAAAGACTGCCTTCCCTTTGATCCAGCCATAGCACTCCTGGATTTATACCCCCCCAAAATAATAAGTAAAAAGACCTGTACAAAAGTATTCATAGCTGTGCTCTTTGTGGTAGCAAAAAATTGGAAAATGAGGGGATGCCCTTCGATTGGGGAACACCTAAATAAATTGTAATATCTGCTGGTGATGGAGTACTATTGTGCTCAAAGGAATAATGAACTGGAGGAATTCCATGTGAACTGGAACAACCTCCAGGAATTGATGCAAAGTGAAAGGAACAGAACCAGGAGAACATTGTACACAAAGACAGATAGTCTGTGTCACAATCAGATGTAATGGACTTCTCTACTAGCAGCAATGCAATGATCCAGGACAACTCTGAAGGACATGAGAAAGAACACTATCTACATCTGGAGAAAGAACTGTGATAGTAGAAACACAGAAGAAAAAAAATTGCTTGATCATATGGTTTGATGGGGATATGATTGGGGATTTAGATTCTAAACAATTACCCTAGTGCAAATATTAATAATATGGAAATAGGTCTTGATCAATGACACTTGTAAAACCCAGTAGAATTGTGTGTTGGCTATGGGAGGGAGGTAGGAGGAAGTGAGGGAAAGAACATGAATCATGTAACCATGGAAAACTATTCTAAATTAATTAAATAATTAAAAACATTAATTTAAAAAAATAATATTTTACTATAACTTGTTAATTCTCTTAGTGACTCAGTTCCTTATGACAAAATAGAACCATCAGGCAAAACAAACTAAAATACTGGCTATATTTGACAACAGTAGCACACTTTGTTTACCAATAGTCCTCCACAATGCTTCCTTTGCCCTTTCTCTTCTTATCCTCTCTCTGAAAATGTCTTATATTTCATCTCTTCAGGTCCTTCTTGCCATAGGAGATGAAATATAAAATAAGTTGAGAAATCACTAATTGGATAAACATATTCATGCTACTATGATAATGAATGAGATATACAGAAAAGACTGGTTTATTCTTATGTCAAAACTTTTGCATTCCAAGTAATAATGAGTGATAAAGTATATAGCTTTACAGTTCAATAATGACTAAAACTAGAGGAAGTATTCATGCATAAAGGAACAAAAATTAGCAGGATAGTTAGATTGCTTTCTTTCCTCATAAGTAGAGAAAAATGACAGAAGGTTAAGCCTGCGACTTATCAATACCTGAACTTGACAACCATATACAAATGAAACCGGCTGCCTACTTTCTAGAGAGTCAGAGAATTATGAATGGATGATTACATGATGAGATATGCAAGTACAACCTCAGAGATTTCTGTATTTGGCATAAACTAATTAAATTTATTTCTAAATAAAATTATTTTCTACTGTCTCAATGAGAAATGTTCATAAGAAATAGTATGTAAGTGAAAAATCTTAACATGCAAATCTGGGCTAAGTGATTTGTTCAAGGTGACAGCAAGTTAGAGATAGAGTTAAAAATAGATAAGAGCAAAAATTGATTCTCACCTCATGATCAAACCCTAAATACACTTTAAATTTATCTGAGAGTGTCCAAGTGTATACTAGAACCCTAAAAATAAGTGATTGGCATGGGATTTGAAGCAATCAACAGGCAGCAACAGAAACATAATTAATTTTTCCTTAAAGGGTGATCAATTTAATCAAGAATGACACACCAAATAAAAAAAACACATTTATAAACATTTTTCTTTGAGAGTGTAGGCACCCTCTTTACACTAAAATGTGCACCATTTTATGCACCATCCATGACTATAAATGAGAAGTGATGGATTATTTCTCATGTTTTCTCTTACTATATTAATATTGAACTTAAAGGGTTGTGAAAAAAGCTTTACATAAGAGTATGGCTTTAATTTTAATAAAGTCTGAGGGGAAAAAAGAGGGGTGATGAATAAGAAATAATAAAAAATAATGATTTAAAAAATCCTCAGTATATGTTTAAGTTCTTAGTTTTTTAAACACTTTAACAGTTCATTGATTAGGTTCTAGATCAAGCAGTAGAAATATAAAGTCTTCACCATGTTTGGTCATTTAAAAAATCACATGACACCTTTAGCAATTATAATCTAGGCCAAAGTTTATCCAGTATGGTCCCTCCCAAACTCATAGTCTTATTTCATTAGAGAAATTATTTTATTTCCTTCCTCTTATTTCCACAAAGATGATCTACCTTAGTGTTATATAAGGAGACTCAGAGAGTCAAAGGCCATTGGAGGCTTCCTAGTTAAGAATCTGAAAAAGTATCTCTTTTCCAACACATTTTAAAAATGGTCATTTAACCTTTTCTTCAAGTGCCACCAGTGAAGGAGAGCTCACTACTTCTTAAGCAACCTATTTTACCATGAATAACACTAGCACTGATATGTTTCTTATATCCAACTAAAATTCATGTCCATCATTCCTAGTTCTGCCCTTTGGAGCTAAGTAGAATTAGTGTAATTCCTCTCTCATGTTTCAGCCTTTCAAGTACTTGAAGGTAATATTCATAGCATCCTCCCCCACCCCTCACCCTAACCATCCTCAGTTCCTTCAAATATTACTCACATTGAATAATCTTGAGATCATTCAGTATCCTCCTTGACTTTATCTCCAAATTTATCAAACTTATCTATATACTTTTTAAATGCTGGCATCATGTCTGGTATAAAATAAGTACTTAAACTTGTTGACTGACTGATAAAATTTCCCTAGAGCCATAGATTCATTTCACCATGTGGTCAGAGTTTACTTCTTTTTGTGGACTTACCAGCTTCTTGTTTGATCAAAAATATTTCCTGCACTTATCTACCATTATATCTTTAACCAATCTGTTTTTATATTATAACATGGGAAATAGATTTGATTAAATAATTAATTATTTTTTTCATCTCCAGGTTTTTAAGAAGATATAATACTTTAATTATCTATTAGGAAAGGTTATTAACTGATATTCTCTTCTGCACCGTTGAATAGGATAAGGACTAAGAATAGGACAGAAGCAAAAAAGGATAGAGAGAAAAAAAGGGGAGACAAAAAGAGCTTTTATCACCTTGTCACCTTAGATAATTGAGGTCTATCATGACAGTACTAGTATCCTAGAATATTGACATTTCAGAACCGGCTGGGTATGTGTGTGTGCATGTAATCAATTAAAATAAAGATATATCTTGATTGTGGGGGTGAGAATCTTCTTCAGAATTAAAGTAAGAATGCAAAATTAGTATTACTATCAGTTTAGGTACATGCTATTGGGTACAGGCAGGAATGTACAATAATGTTTTGAGACTCCTAATTGAGGGAAAACAAGAGTCAAGCAAACAGTTATTAACTGCATTCCAACAGTAAAAATGGTGTTCAGAATAGTGACTAGATGTTAGTGGTCAGGTAAGAGAAAAGGTGACAATCTTCCTACTGCAGTTTGTGCCAACACATGATATGTTGTGTTCATTCTTGGGTATCATATTTTTGACAATGTTCGACTGCTTAAAAAGAAGAGAATAGTGCCTCACCTAATAAAACTTATTAATATCCTTTCTCTAGAAATAGTCTATTTTATTGGGGGAATTACTAATTCTTTGTCAAATGACAAAAAGAGGAGTGTGACTAAGATAGTCAAGACCATCCAAAACATGTCATGAAAATACTCAGTAAGAAGAAATTAAACATTTTCATCCTAGAGAAGACTTAGAGAAGAAATGATAGCTATCTTCATATATATAAAGAGCTTTCCTCCAGAAGAGGAGGAAACAAGATGAATTCAAAAAGAAAACTGATTCAGAGTCAGAAAACCTTGGCTCAATTCCAGTTTCTGCCATTAATTAGCTATTTGACCTTGGGATAGATAATTTATTTCTCTGAATCACCATTTTTCTCAACTATATAATGAGGAAGTTGAACTAAATGGTCATTAATGTCCTTTTCAGATATGACATTTTAGAATTCTGGACTTTTTCTGTTTGGGAACAAAGAACATAACTAACAGCAATAAGTGGAAGACACAAAGACTTATTGTAGGTATCATTACAACAAAAGAAGCAACCTCCTAAGAATTTGAACTTCCCCAAAACAAAACAAATTACTTCACGAGGAAGGGAATGAACAGTTATTCATTAAACCAGGCACTGTTCTTTTCTTTCTAAGTGTTCAAACAACAATTAGACAATTAGTTATTGGAAATGGAGTGAATAGGATTCTTCTTGAAGCAAAGGGTTGGACTAGATGCCTTCTAAGTTTTATAGTAACCAGGTTTACAATATGAAGAATGATGCTTTCATGAAATCCATGAGCATTGGCCGTGTGGCCCAGGACATTAGGTTAACTATTTTGGCCATGTTTCAGTGCCTTCCCATACTGTCTTCTCATCAACTGTCTTGCAGAGAACATGTATTCTCTTGGCTCTCCCTGAATCCCTTGCTATTCCTGAAATCATATTTCAATCAACACTTCTAATGCTAATGGGAAATAGATATGTCAGTCTACTCCTTTGATCTCCATTGTCACCTCTCTTTTAACTTTCTAAACCAAAATATTCTTCCCTGTGCATCACTCCACTATTTGCATGAAAGATCTTGGAGGACATAGTGACTTATAAACTTTTTCATTTATTCATTTCTGTCAGATCACCTAATTACAAAAGACAAACTCCTTGAATTAAGTTTTACTCATTTCTAAATAATTACATTAATAGTGGTGGTATGTTTCTACCACTTACAATTAAATAAATTGGAGGTAAAATGGATGCCTTTATAGAAATTCTCCTTCCAAACTTGTTTTCCTATTTCAAAACCTCAGGTAAGGCTACTCATGAAAATAAATATATTCCATTTTGTATGTATCTTTATTAAAAACCATTGAGAATGGGAGCAGTTTTGTAGGTACAATTAAAAGCCAGTGTTTTGTAAAATAGACCTTGCAAGTGTGAATGACTTAACTACTATCAACAAGGACTCATAATGAAAAAGGATATCCTTTGCCATAGAAGGAACAGATACTCTAAATGCAGATTGAAGCATAGCATTCTTCACTCCAAGGGACACATAATGGAAAAAAATGATAACCAAAGAAGGAGCAGAGTTTGAATGTAGATCAAAGCATGTCATTCTTGTTTTCCTCCATGAATTTTTCTCTAGTCTAAGAATTATGTGTCTTGCTTTACAACATGATGAAAATGGAAATATATATTATATGATACTAGATATATGATCTAAATCATATTACCTGCTTTCTTGGGGGGGAGGGGAATGAGAAAGGAAGAGAACATGATTTGAAAAATATAAGAAAATTAGTATTAAAATGGTATTAACATATAACCTGGGAAAAATATAATAAAATAGGACTTGCATTCATGGTCATTAAGACCAACTGTTGAAAGACTTATGGCCTTAACTACACAAAGGTAATGAAAACCCATGACTTCTTACAGGTTCAAAAATAACTTTAGGCACTTGTTTTATTAATGTGATTTAAGTATCCTATTCCAAATAGAATTATGATTAGTATTATATTTACCATTCAGTTATTGGTGATATAAAATATTTTACATAGATAATTGGCATCTACACTTGTGACATCTACTGATGTAATAGTTTATATTTAGGTTTGTAGAATCAATAAGTAGAGTCAGCATTTAAAGGTTCTACACTGAGCTCCACAAACACCAAGTGACAATAGGGGCCTTTATTTTGTGGTTTGATTGGCTAATTTAAACTAAAAGTGCATGCTTTTTGTGGTGTCAAAAAAAATGGAAAATGAAGGAATGTGCCTCGATTTGGGAATGGCTAAACAAATTGTGGTATATGATGGTGATGGAAATATTATTGTGCTGCAAGGAATGATGGAACTGCTTGATTTCTATATGAACTGGAAAGACCTCCATGAACTGATGCATATACACAATAGAGAGGGAAAGGTGGTTAGTGTTTTAAGTGGTAAGTGTGGATAAAACTCTAATTAATGAAGGTCCTGGATTGGATAAGTAAGGTTTCACTGAGCTAACATTTAATAATAATGAGAAGAAGCTACTGTGTAGCTGAGGCTTAAAGAAAGAAAGCCCTAGTTTCAAATCCCTTTTCTGAACTTCACTAGTAAATTGACCCATAACATTGTATTTGATCATAATATGCCTTAAGTGTTTGCCTATGGCATTTTTCTACTGACTCAAGAGTAGAGAAAAGAAGATAGATCAAATTTTGTCTCTATAATTTCCTCCCTTTGTGACCTTAGGTAAGTCACTTAACCTTTCTGGACCTCAGGTTCCTAATCTGTAAAAATAAATTGGACTACGTGCCCTCCAAGTTGCCTTTCAACTGAAAATCAATGATCCTATGATCCACAGATGAGATTCCTCAGTGTTGAATAAATTGAACAAGAATTTCTAATAAGAAGAAAAATCATAGTTGGATCTATGTTTTGGGTTGGCAATGAGAAAACTGATGGTTTTTTTCCTATCTTGTCTTTAAATTCCATGTCATCATGAAACTATTAATTTAATAAGAAAGATACTTCTCCAGGAGCCAACAAAATGCAATAGAGAGGGAAAGGTGATCAGAGGTTTTATGGGAGAATTCTGGCAAAACTTGGATTAATAAAAGTCTCTGGGAGCAAGAAAATAATGAAAATGAACTAAAAGATAAGTAACTAGGTGTCCAGCAGAATTAAGTGATTCTAGGCTATCACATGGGTAGACCACAAGGCAGGGCTTTCAGGAATTGGTCATATATAATATGATGTGTTTAATTCTACAGCAATCAACCAGGGCAGACACCAAGATATGTGGGAAGGGGACAGGCCATCTCAACAATTGTAAGTACCATCTGCCAGTAATCCTCCACTGCTGAGACAGGAAAACCAGCTTAGTTGAAGCAGCAAGGTACCCTGAGAATAAGTTAGGAGGAGGCATGTGTCAAGGAGTCCCAACCATCTTTCCTCTGATCCTGGAAAAGATAGCCCAGTAGTCTGTGCCCATGTACCACGGGAATCCAGCCCTGCTTCTAGCTTGGTCCCAAAATTCATCATTAAGGGAAGCAACCCTTGGGAAGAGGTGACCTTGGCTGCTGTCTCTGTGGAGAACACATTTCCATCCTCATGGGCCACAGCTACTAAAAATTCAGAAAATAAATTTCTCACTCTAAAAGCCATGTTGTCCCCAAATGCTTCAACATTAGAAATAAATATGGTTTTATCAATGGAAATTAAATTAAAGGAGAGATATTACCATCTTTTTTGTACCTTAAAGATCACTGAGTCTTTCTATCTGTTCTGTACTTGAAATCACTACTCTTTGAGAGCAGAGACTATTTCTGTTTTTCTATTTTTATTTCCAGTGCTTTGAACGTAGTAATTTTTTTTATTCATACATTCATTCATAGAAGCTGAACGACGCTTGGGACAGAGTCGGAGATTGGACACCAAGAGGAAGAGGCTGAAAAAGTTCAAACAATCTCAATGTAAGAACAGAAGGGAGGAGGAGGGACTTGTTCTCTTCTTCCTCCCATAGACCAGAGTCCCTACTTTACAAATCAATAATTAATCTAAGGGAAAAGTTCCTTATTTAAAAGTTTTTACTGCACCAATGCAAATGCCATGGAAATTCATGTGTCACGTTTACATTTGTCATAGGCTTCAAGCATTAATAGCATATTTAAAAGTCATGATGTCACTGCTATTAATCAGGCCCCTTTGGTGCTTTGGCTTCAGTGCCATCGATTAATCACTAGCAGTCTACAAGCTCATGTATTTGGAAAGGCTAAGTTTGGAGTCATAAAATATGATTTATTTTTTAAAAGTAGCATTATTAAAGATGAATTATAAGCTCCCTCTTTTGGAATTTTCTTCGAAACAGTCTGGCATTTCCAAAGTACATTTTAAACTTTTGTTCTAAAGTCCAATGGAGGCCAGTGGTCTGGATGGATGGGGTAAAAAAAAATAGAGAGAGATAGATAGATATACATATAGATATAGATATACATAATATATAAATATATAATGTTAGATGCATATAATATTATATATGTATATATGTATTTACACTACTAAGATGCAGCTTCTACATTACTTTAAAAATACTTTCAATCACGTGCAGTTCTGTTGCTACTTTCCATCTCTCAGAGAAAAGAAGAAAACTGTCAAAATTATACCAACAAAACAAATGGATATTGAATGAGTGAAGATGTAGAAGCCCTAATATATTTATGTTCCTTGGAGCCTTCTAGTGGGGCATGGTTAGTGCTACTCTGCCCAATGATGGAAATTTTGTGAATTATATTTGCTTTTATTTTGTGCTGTGAACTTAGAGCTTGACTAAAGTGGATTAATGAATTATAACATAGTGAGAATGAAAAGGATAGAAAAAAGACTAAGTGGAAAAAAATAAATTCAGGAGAATAAAATAGATAGAAAGAAATAAAACAAACAAAAAAGAGAGAATGATAGAGAGGTCTTTAGAAAGAGAGGAAGATGTAAAGAAAGGCAGAAAAGGAGAAAGGATTGAATGAAAGAGGGAAAATGACTTGAAGATGAGTCGATACTATGGCAATCGCATTTAAGAGGCAGTAGATAGTCTATCAGTGTGGAACAATCTGTTCATTCATTAACTAGCTGAAAGCTTTTGGTTCTGATTGATCTGTGCTCTTCAGATATCTGTGTGGCTTCAATATTGGGATATGCACTCTGAACTGTACTTTCCATAGTGTTGACACTAATATCATCTTCTATTTATGAAATATTCTAAGGCACTCAACATGTTTCATATGAATAACTTAACTATTTTTTCTCCAAATCTTTTCTGCAAGAGTTATTATTATTATTGCTCTTGTTCTACATGTAAGGAGACTGAAGCACTAGAGAAGTTAAAAATTCAGCTGGGAGATCGTTTTCTACTCCACGATCTAGGAACCAACCACCAATTCTTCACTATAATCCTCATTGTGCTTCAACAAGGACAACATTGAAAGAATATACACTTCATTTCTTTATTCAACAAGAAGAAATGTTGTCCCTGGGACTATATACACATAAACACATATGTATGTATATGTATACCAGATATTTTTTTCTAAGTTACTATGTATAATGTATAAAGACAATGGCATTATGAAAAGAACACTGGATTAAAAGAACACTGGATTGGGAGAGGGAGACCCTTGGGTCTAAATCCTACTTTTCTGCTACTTATTAATGATATGACTATGGGAAAATATCTTAACTTTCCTCACACTTGATTTCCTATAACTATAAAACAAAGGGAATGGATTAGATGATCTCTATGATTCCTTTCCTAAAACTCTGAATGTAGGGTATTATCTTCCTCTTCTAAATTACTTCTCCAAACTATTGCGGTGCTATAATCATATCACAGAAATTCTGGTTCAAAACTATGAAAAATAATTCTTGAAGAATAAGGATGCTTCTCCTATTCAGGCTTAGTACAAGGAATAAAAAAGACAGGTTTTGAAAAAGTTTAAATATTGCTTTTAACATGAATATGAAAATCTATAAAAATACCTAATTTATTGGATGAAGAACTTCAGGACAGTAAAAAGAGTGTAGGCTTTGCTTCAAACCATCTGCCTTCATATTCCATTTTTTAACTTTTCTAATTATGTGTTCTTTGACACTTAATTTATCTTTTCTGTTTCATCATCTGTAAAATAGGGGAGGGATCTATGTGACTTCTTGGAGTAGGATCTATGATCCTATATTTTTGCATGATCCAGTTCAGTACTCCATCTTAGTGGGAGATATTGGCTGAAAGGAAAGGAAAAGGAGAAAACAATGATCCTAAGTCAGAAAAGACTACTTTATCTTACTCTGCTTTTTCTCAGTTCATGATATCTGGAGAAATCCAGAGTAGTATATTTAATTATGTGTATGTATGTCTGTGCGCACACACACACAGATTTGTGAAGTGACTTTGTACACCACATTATTTTAAAAAAAAACACCCTGTGACCTTGAGATTTTGGTTCAATTATCCCCAAGTTTGAGAAAGAATACATCTGTGGTGCCTGGAAAGTTTAAAATTTCCTCAGCACTAAGAATCATGTGAATAATATAATTTTGGAGTCATTTTCTTCCTAGCTAAAAGTAATGTACAAAGGAAACAAAAGGGCTAATTTCCAAGTGTCACATTTTCTTAGTAGATGATCAACTGTCCTTCATAAGACACTTGGCACCTGGACCATTAGCTAAACTTTATGTTACACAAGAAAGTCAACCAGTCAGTAAAGATTTAAGCAACCATTTTGTGCCAGTCATTGTGCTAAACATCTTATGAATATTTTATCTTTAAAATAACCACGGGATGCAGATTTTTATCTTCATTTTACAGTTGGGGAACATGGGGCAAGCAGAGGATAGGTGACTTGGCCACAATCATTCTACTATTAAATGTTTGAAGATGGACTTGTACTCCTTTTCCGACTCCTGAGATCTAGTATACTTTTTTAACCCTAGTATCATATATATATATCCTTCTTTATTACTCCTTCTTTATTAATTTTATTTGTTACAGGGCTAGTCAATGGGGTCTTGCCCAGGGTCACACAGCTGGGAAGTGTCTGAGATCAGATTTGAACCTAGGACCTCCCATCTTTAGGCCTGGCTCTCAATCCACTGAGCCATCCAGCTGCCCTTCTAGTACACTTTTCATTGTACCATCTAATAACCAGCTGCCAAGGAAACAGGATATGGAGAACTCCATATTTAGGAATCAATAAAAGGCAGAAAGATTCCCTGAAGGAAACACCTTGAACTCTGAAATAGCCTTTGTTTATCTTGAATTTATCATATATATAGACGTATATATGTGTGTGTGATAAAATGCAAAGGAAAATATATATATATTTTCCTTTGGGTTTTATTGTCACAAGTGGTGGCACCTCTGATGTCAGGGAGCATTTGTCCTTTACAGAAAGAGACAGCCAATACTGTAGTACATTTTCCCTCTTTTAATTAGAATTCTTGCTAACAACCTGATTTAGGTCCAGCCTCATTTCTCCATCTCTTCTTCACGTGAACTAATTCAAATGATTTGAAATAACTGGTGTTTAAAGAGGTCTGCATATCTCTTAACTAACTTTTGATTATGCGTACAAAACAAAAATTGTAAATTGATAGTTCTTTCCTATTCTAGAGTCTCTTCGTTTTCAGGGACTTTATTTTTTTTTTACTAAAAGATCATGTTTCCTGTCAGAAAGAAGTGGACTTTGGGGTTCAAACCTGTCTTTAACAACATCCAATCACAGCAAGAATGTGGGAATGATGAGAGCTTTCAACCCACCATGGACTGCAGAGAAATAGACCCAAATGCTAACAATATTCCTCCCCATTAGCTTTAATTAGATTGTGTCCTAGTGGAACAAATATTTCACATGGGGGCTGAGCCCAGCCTCCAGGTCACTTTTGCTCAGCACACTCTTCTAACACAAGCACTGTGTGAAAACAACCTTGCCGGTCATTTGATGCTTTGCCTTTTCTTCCCTCTCATAAGCCCGTGCCTTTCATTTAATTTTTTTCATCTCTTTTTTTCTTTCTTTCTTTCCATAAAGATATGAACACTAGGGGGAGGGCTCTGTAATGGGATCAGGAGACATTATCAGTGTCCTAAAGAACCAGCTAAATCAGCCCAAAGAAGATTCTGCCTTTTTTTTTTCCTGTACTCTCTCTACATCATCCCTTTTGTCTTCATCATTTACCCTCCTTCTTTCTTTGTTTCTCTACTCAAGAAGACAATAAAACTAAATATGTTTGCCTTTGAACCATCTGTCTGTGTTAAAGCTATGGCATGAGAAAGAGCAGCCATTATATTCCAGAGCTGGAAGCAGGAAACTGTGATTGTCCCCATCTGGTTACTACAGAGTTTAAAGTGACTCAGGATTGTGCAGTAGGCACATTATTCAAAAGAGCCATTGGACAGCATTTCATTTGTCTTCCTCTAGTTTAAATTAAAAAGCCATCAGCATTATCCTATAGCATAATTATTAAGGTCACATTTATATGTTTTTCTGAATGAAGAAATAAATGAAAAAAAGCATCTATTAAGTGTTTAAAAAGTGTGAACCACTATGTTAGGATTCTACTAAGACTCCAATTTTATTCATATATGGAGTTCCTAGTGCCAATGCAGAACAGCAACTGCTCAGGAATTTATAGTTTTCTAGGGATGCCTGGATCACAGAAAGGTCAAATGATTTGCATAGGTCACAAAACCAGTGTGCATCAGTGATGGAATTTGTACCCAGTTCTTTCTAATTTTGGAGCAGTTAGTTGGCACAGTGGATAAACTCATTTTCCTGAGTTCAAATCCTGTCTCAGACACTTACTAGCTATGTGATCCTGAGCAAGTCCCTTAACCTGATTTGCCTTGGTTATCTCATTTGCAAGATGAGCTGGAGAAGAAAATGGTAAACCATTCCAATATCTCTCCCAAAAAAACCCCAAATGTGGACATGAAAAGGCAGACATTATTGAACAACAACTTATTAATTTTAAGACCAACTTTCCATTTAGAATACCACTTTCATTTAATTATAAATTGTATAATTAAATAAATGAATACAATGAAAGTAAAGACCTTTATAGAGGAAATAGGTTAAAGAATGTCATCAGAAAAAAAAACAAACTGCCTGAAAAAGTAGATAGAGCAGTCATTTAGAGAGAGCAAGGATGAATAGAACGTATACTCCCTTGAAATCAACTGAATGTCAAGAAATGTTAGAAAATGCCATAGTAGAGTGTTGGTGAAGTATTGGCACATGTGCAGAGCCCACACAGAGGTGTAGCTGCTCTGTTCCCCCCCTTCGCAGCACTAAAGGACATTTTTGCATGCCTTGTCCCTCTATCTAGCCACCCAAAGCCAGTCCTTCCAACCTCTGCTCTATTGGGTAGTGGAGAGAGCTCACAGGAAGCTTGAAGTTGCAATTTGGGCACACAAACTTGAAAACCATCGCCAAAGCTGCCATAGTATGTGAAGTTAATGCACAGTGTAGGACTGGTGTGGGGGGGAAAAAAGAAAAAAAAAACATGAAGTAGAATAGAGGATGGATCATAATTTTGTGGGTTATAATAATTACCATTGCATAGCAATGAAACCACAGACTCTTTGCTATAATAAAACAAAACCACTTATGCAATTGAGAAGATGCCGTCCTTACACAATATTTAATAGGGGATACACTCTGGGTTGCTCTATTATAACAATGATAAAACTATGCTGATCCATCAATATACTATTCTTTAGTCCCCTATGTGACCAACAGTATCCCTTTAAAATTAACTGGAGTAAGAAAAAAAGAGCAATATCAAAAAATCAAAGGTAAAATTGAGATGGTTTTTTTTTGTTTGTTTTGTTTTTGAGAGAGGCAAGGGAACAGACCTTTGATTTCTATAGAAAATTTCCAATGTAGAAACACTTTCTACTGATGCATATAAGGAGCTCATCTGTAAGTTATCTTGTTAAAGATCTGTCTGGGACACTGAGTGGTTAATTAATTTGCCCATAGTCTACTACAAGACTTGAACTTAGATCTTCCTGCTTCCAAGTTTGACTCTATTCACCACTCCACAGCACCTCTCAATGATGTAATTAATACCTGATTAAATTGCTTAAGACTGCTTTGATAGTTTGGGCTTTGGCTACTTTGAGGACTTCCTTTGAGGAAAAAGAAACAAGAATTGAATTCAAATTTATTGTAGCATCATCCCTGGTTGTCTGTTGCTTGGCCTTGCCAGGCTTTCGTGTTTCTGTTAACTTCTCAGATACAATTCATAGGTTCAGAACCTCTGGGCAGAGGAAGGGGAGAATCAATCCTTCTGAAATTGGCACAAGTCAGGGAACTAGCCTGACTTATTTAGGTCTGGAAAAGGTCTCACCTCAGTTGTATAATAAATTGAAATGTTTCAACTGCTCTAACAGATAGCAAATCTGTTCCAATTACAAAATTATGGTAAAAACAATAATGGCTATATATATTGATCAAATAACTGAGCTGTCTAAGGTGTGCATATCTGAGTAAGAAAGAATTGATAATTGAAGAGAGAAAAGAATTACATATTTATTAAATGTTTATCAGATGCTAGGCTCTGGGTTAAATCCTTAGCAAATATTATCTCATTTTTTCGGTCACAACCATCTTGGAAGAAAGTATTATTATGATCCTCATGTGGCAGTTGTGGAAACTGAGGTAGAAAGAGTTTAAGTGACTTGTGAAAGGTCACACAGCTAGTAAGTTCATAAGGACAGATTTGATCTCAGGGTTTCCTTATTCCAAGTCCAGAACTCTATCCATTATGCCACGTAGCTTCCTTTGACAGCTAATGTAGAAACACCCTTGTCTGAGGTCCCACAAGCCCTTAATAGTTTCAAATCTCAGTCCCTGGTGCTATTGCAGGATAAATAGTACATCTAATATATTGCCTAGGGGCAGCTAGTGGTTCAGGGGATAAAATATAAGGCCTGGAGTTAGGAAGACTTATCTTCCTAACTTCAAATCTAGCCTCTAACCTCTACTAAATGGGCAAGTCACTTAACCCTCTTTTCCTGTTTCTTCATCTATAAAATGATCTAGAGAAGGAAATGGTAAACCACTCCACAACTTTGCCAAGCAAACCCCCTTAGGGAACCCAAAAAGTCATACGTGACTGAAATGAGAGAACAAGAACAAGATTCCCCAAAAGATTTTGACAAAATGTATTGTCAGTCCCTGGAACTTTATCCTTATGACTGTGGCAGAAAATGAACCAGCTTCCAGGGAGAGTATAGAGGTGGACCATTCATAGTAAATAATTAGTCATCATATTATTTAAAAGCTATAAAATAGAATAACCCTTCCATGAACCAGTAACAGAATCCTCTTTTTGAATTCTTTCCTGAAATATTTATGCCAAGACAGGAATTTTCTTATAACCAAATCCTACTAATCATTGGGAGTTTGGACTCCAAATTCAGAATAAGTTGACATTAACAGTAATATCAGAATTAGTGGACAGTACAAGCATATATGTTATAAAATTTACCTGGGTTAGGAAGTATATTGGGATAAAGTACAAATGAATTCTGATTCTTCTTTAACTCTCTAAGGAAAGAAAGGATTATGGATTTTCAAATGAGAAGAGAGCTTAGAATTCATCTAATCAAACACCTTAATTTCAGAGATGAGGAAACTGAGGGCTAAAGAGGTTAAAAGAGCTGTACAAAGTCTTACAAGTAGCAAGAATCAGCACTGAGATTCAAACTCAGGTCCTTTGACTCTTTAGAAAGAATGGATAATTCAGTAGGACTAATTGATATCACTATTCAACATTGTAGAAATATTTGCTTTTTTATGCCACATAGAAAATATTTAAAGACTATATGCCTTTGTCAAGATGGGAAATAAAAGAGGAAATGAAAAGAGGTCAAATTAAAGACATTTATTTCTGCAATTTCTTTAAAAACAAATTTGGAATCCTTTTCAAAGAAGCAATGTGAAAATTCTCTGGAAGTGAGGATGTATCATATACCACTACCATTTCAGAAGACTAAAGTTAAAGATTTACATTTCAGCAATTATAATGTACTTGTATAAAAGGACCCTAGGGTTAATATGTGTTAAGGTCAAATTATTCTGGGCAATAAAAATAAACACTAAAATCTTGTTGAGAGAATCATGGCACTTCTGAAGAACCCCTAAGGCCTACAATTAGAATCAAGAAAGCAAAGAGAAGGAAACATCTATTTCATTCTTCGCCTAAAGTGTGGTGACACTGTAATCTGGCAGCTGCCTTCAATTCCAGAGATCCCGCAAATCTGCAAGTCCCCAAGACCTGTAGATGTAATGCATGGAAGCTAAGGAACTCCTTTGAAAACACCTGTCACCTGGTAGATATACATGCAAAACCATGAATACTAATCTGCCAGTAGAGTCTGGCAGATCCCAATGAAGAACACTGCCAAAGGAATAGGAGCCCAGAACAGAACTGGAGTGCCCAGAGAATAAGACTGAAAAACCCCAGGCAGAATTAAAGATCCAGACAGACTCCTTGAAAACATCAACTGTAGAGGATAAGGCAGAACTCGATATTAAGTTTTTAAAAATTGAGATGATAAGGAAGGCAGAAGTTATGTATCGAGTACTTTATACAAATCCTTACTGAAATATATGGAAATATTATATCATAGGCATATATATTCATACTTCTATCAATTAATCAATAAACATTTATTAAATGCCTACTATATGCCAGAAACTGTGCTAGGTCTGGGATATAAAAAGGGGCAAAATGATCAAGAAACTTACAATGTTATATAATCATACAAATATCGTTTATACTTTTCATCTGAATAACTTTATCTTTTGTTATGGAACTTGATAGAAGTCCCTCACTTCTTGCAATCAGATATATCATGTTCTACTAAATATAAAGAAAGGGAGGCAAAATGGTACAATGAAGGAAACACTGGAAATTTGGGATTGAATTCCAATTTGTCCAATAATTAGTTGTATGACTATGGGTAAATTATTTCATATTTCTTCACTTTGCCTTTCACACATTCAAATACTGACTAAAAATTATGCAGATTTGTGCTTCCTTATACACAAAATGTTATCTTGACCACCTTGAAATCAAGGGTAAGTGCTATTGTAAATTTTAGGAAATCTCTTGCAAGACTGACCAGTATTGCCCTAAGGAAATAATTTTCCTTCACATCTGTTCCCATATAGCTCACGATCCCTGACAGAGTAGGGAAACTGGTGCCATGATAATGGTTTTAAAATTATGTTTCAAAAGGTTTCCCAAAATAGTAGGTTATTCAAAAGGGAAATTCCACATTATAAATCCCAGGCAACATAAGTCTTCAAGAATTCTAGCTAGAAAAGCTCACTAATCATTTTAATTATCCAGATGTGTTGATTTTAGATTTTTAAATAGTATGAGATAAGACTTAATTGAGTCTGCATGTCTGTATGATATGAAACAACTATTGAGTAAAAGTAAAATGATCTTACTTAATGACCAAACTACAACTATACTTGATAGACTATAAGATTACAGAAACTGTCATCATCTCTGTCTGAAGTATCATCTGTTGACATTGTAATAGAATATAAGCTCTTTGATGGTAGGGGTTTTCTTGCTTTTGTATTTGTATCCCCAGCACCTTCCATGATGGCTGACACATGGTATTTGTCTAATGAACTCCATTGTTGATTGAATTCTTGGTCTGTGTTATTGGAAGCAGAGATTTGGGAATAGAGTCACAGATGTTTCAGTTATAACATAGGAATACAAATTTAGACTAGGAAGTCTTGGAAGAAAGATCTTAGAGAAAGTGAATTCATGTTCACTAAAATGGTCAAGAAAATGTATCTGTTCTGGCAAACTTACATGATAGTCCAATCTCTGGGAGATTAAAAATCTAATAAAATGAGATAGCCACCTATCTCATTTTTCTTCTTTTTGACTGACCGTATATCAAAGTGTTGAATAATTAATGTGAGATAAAAATGATTTTCTGATTTAACATTGAGAAGATCACTTGAGGACTTCATGAATGCTATCGGAAACTAGATGGCAAGTGGCCTCAGGGATATACTTGTTTAAAGAAGAGAAAAACAATGAGTATATGAATACAGAGTAAATAAATAAGAATAAATAATAAAAATAAATTTAAAATGGTACCTACTGCAAGTTCATTTCTGTATGTGTTTTGTTTATTTGTGCTGAGGGGATTTCATGGAGACAAATAACCTTGGGAAAGGCATATTGATGTGGCATAGCAGGTAGTCCAAGGGTAGAGGAGTAGGAAGTGCACAGGCAAGAGAGGGATGGAGGATAAGATAGTGCAAAATAGTGTAACACAAAGCACAGTCCCCTTTCCGTAGGGGGCAGCCCTTCCCCTCAGAAAAATGCATACATAGATCCTATTTCTTGGACCTCTGAGGACCTGAGTTTTAGGAAGGAGGCATTCAAGATCTATTTTTAAGGTAAAAGTGCCTTTATTCCTATAATACAGAATTCAAAATAAAAAAGAAATTAGGATTGAATATTTAGCTAACCTTATTTGAGAAAAGCATCTTCTGTCCACGAGAGGTTGCCTTGTAGTTTGGGTAGATAAAGATCATTTCTAATGTGATCATAAGGATAGAGCTTGAAAGTTGGAAGGGAATTCATCAAATTCTAATTTTCTTATTGATAATAAAATAGAATTCTAGAAAGCTTAAATATCTTATCCAGGTAGCAGAATGTATTTGAATTCATATTTTCTAGCTCCAAAGCAGTGCTTTCTATTAGAACAAGGAGCTCTGTGAACTTTATTTCATGTATGTGTGTATACAAACACACACATGCAAACATATATATTCATTTATAATGTTGATACAATATACATATGTATGTGAATGCATATACATACATATATTTTAGACAGATACAAATATTTAAAATAAAATTGGTTCCCTTTGTGACCCTATGTATTTTATTTTATTCATTTAAAAGCATTAAAGAAAGAGTAATAGTCCAGAAAATCAAAAGGATCTATGAAACACCAAAAAGGTTAAAATTACCTGGGTTAGTCAGACTAAACATCTTGAGACCATTTCTGCTATAATTCTCTCTATCCCTTACTCAGGAAACCATTTTTACACTTAATTTTCTGGTAGATTCTATCTTGGGGAGTGGGTTGGACAATTCATTAAATTGCTAATTTCTAATTCTGTGTCCTTTAAGATTTTTTATCATTTGTAGTCTTTTTGAGATTCATTATGCTTGATGGACTACCAACACAGTATCAAGACCACCCTAAAACATTCCCTCACTCTTCATTATAGCAATGGCTTGTGCAAAAATCTTATATCACATTTGTTTAATATTCTAGCTCAATTTTTTATATAAACTTGAAGCTTGTCCACATCAATGAAAAGACTCATCTCCAGAATCAGAGGGTGGGAGAGATAATAGAGTACAAAATCATGGAACAGTTGCCAGACCACTGTAAGTTCTTTTGTGTTTTGTTCCATTCTCTCCTGCTTCAGTTTGATTTATCTGAGACTGAGGAATTCCTCTCTTTACCCTACCCTTCAGTGGTAATAGTCCAACTTGTCTGTAGCCTTGAAGGTCTCTAGGATTACTTTTAAAGGGTCTTGGTTTTCAGTGGTGTCAGTGATTTAGAATGTGCCCTTAGTGCTCCCTTAGGCAGTGTTCATTTTCAGATGGTTTTAGATGATGAATGAATGATAAAGAATTTATTAAGCATATATATGCTTAATAAATTATATATATATATGTGTATATATATATACATATATCTATATATTCCTTATTGACTGCTGAAGGTACAAATAGTCATTGCCCTCATGGAGCTTACATACTAATAGATTAAGACAAAATTGAGCAAGGAGCTAGCTGGAAAGGGGGAAATGGGAGAGTCAGGTTAAAATCCTCATATTCTTGAGAAATCATGGAGAGTCTTCTATCCATGCAGGGTATTTCATTTGTCACAACCCAGATGGATAGAAAGGACAAATTTCAAGGTTTTAGGAGCGTGAGGTTGAAGACGATGGTCATAGTTCAGAAAGGACAAACAATATATAGGAACTTAGATTACCAGGATTTCAATTTTCAAATGAACTTATTCTGCTTTTTTCTAAGACTTAAATTTTAATTGATATCTAGAACTCTTGGGGACAGCTTTATAACTCTGCTTATGGCACAAGCTGTCCCTAGTTTGCTTATTAGTGCTTTGTAAATCTTTCCAGTCTATTTCTTGCTCTTTAATGCCTTTTTTTCTTCCCTTTCCTCCATATAAAGGACCAGCAATGTCTCTAATTCTGGTGCCACTTTCAAAATGTTCCAGCCTTTTCCACACTCCGATTTTAATACTCCCATGATTGGGCATCTCAGGCAGACAGCTGTGTTGAGAGATTTTTCACATCATAACTCTATTAAATCAATCCTATTTGAACTCTCCCTTCTCACCACTTCACAGAAAATAACCTCCTGGGGACTGGAGGGTCTAGAAAGGGCAAAAAGCTTTTACTGTTGCTTTGGAGAAAACTTTGTGTATAAAGTACAGATCTGGCTGATCTGTGTGTTTTCCCCTTCCTCGTTTACCTGTCAGTTCTTAGCTACATTAAGGAGGATACAGCATAATTGCCAACCCAGGTGATGATTATGGGCAGGCAATAACATGCCCTCTGTAAGCTAACCATTTGGCTCAACAGAGAAAATAGATTTTTTTTTTAATGATATGAAAATCAGTGAGCCTATAGCATTGAGAGAAATGTAGGCAAAGAACCTCATGCAAAATAGGTTTGTGAGTGTTTAACACACATACCATATCTATGTCCCTCACCATTAAAAAAGCTATAATTCTGTTTTCCTTTTGTAAGTTTTATTACCATATTAATAACAAGAGAGGACTTTTAAAATCAATAATTTTTTAATATCTAAAAAATACTTTGCCTGAATCTTTTGCCATGAACATCCTTTTGATAAATGGACAATGTTGGACTTATACTTAGGAAGTTTGATTTCAAACCATGTCTCAGACACAAGCTGGATGATCACTGACAGGTCACATCAGCAACATCATTATAATTATTTAAATAGCACAAGTTTTACAAATCTATTTACAAATTATCCTGGCAAAAAACTCTGAAGGGCGGATATTATTATCTCCACTTTACAAATGAGGAAACTAATACATGCAAAGGTTAAATTATTTACCAGTGTCATATATATATATATATATACACATATATATATATACCATATTAGTTATTCTCTTCTATAGAACTAGTACTCAATCTGCTGTGTATCTTGTTACCTTAACTAAAAAATTGAGATTCTACAATTTGTATTAATTCAAAAAGTTTTTGTGTTGTTCAAATGAGAGGATGTATTCAAAATCCAAGGGTAATTAAATGGCACAGTTATAGAATGGCAGGGCTGGAGTCTGAAAGACTTATCTCCCCAAGTTCAAATCTTTGCCATGAAAAGTCCAATTGGGCTCAAGAGGTGTTGGGCACAACTCAAAAGCACTGAATAAATAGCAACAACATTCAAAGGGCTGAAAAATGGATGTTATTATTATCCAATTTCCAATTTTAAACAAGAAAATTTCTTTTCAATGAATTTAAGACTAAGTAAATCCATAATAATAATTTAAAACCAGTGCAAGACCTATTTAAAATTACTACCTAATAGGAATATGAAAATTCTGGTTTATGTTTTTATCTCCTAAGTCTAGGTCCAATTTAAGACCTCATGTCCTTCTTTTGAATACAATGAAAGTCAATGGATGGTGGCTGGAAGAATATTAAGCCCAGAATCAAAAGATATGTAATTAAATCCCAAGTCCAGTATTTACCATCTTTGTCACCTTAAGAAAGTTCTTTTCAGCTCTCTGAGATTTTGTTTCTTCTTCTGTAAATGAAGAATTTAGATTTATATCTTAGATCTAGAATTTGAAAGGATCTCAGAGATCATCTGATTAAATTACTTCAGTTTTTAATAAATGAAAAATGGAGACCCGCCCTAGCACTGAATGACTTACCAAACACTGCCCAGTAGTAACTGCTAGAGTTAGAAATAGAACATGAGTTCTCTGAAGATCTCAAGCCAGAGTCTATTAATACCCTGCACTGTTAGCCCTAAATTGCCTTCACATTTTAAATCTCTTGATCTTACAATAAAGCAATTTAATATACATTTCCTTATTTGGTCCTCACTGCATTCTTGTACTATAGGAATATGACACTAAATTTTCCTTATTTTACAAATGAGGACATGAATAAATGTTAAATGATTAACTAAGACTACAGGATTAGTGAGGAGCTGAACCAGCAATCTTCAGACTGTTTAGTAGTATTTTTTCCTTCTGTTTACCAGATAATGGGAAATATTCATGAAATTTTTTCAAAGTAGTGAAAAAATGGACTGATATATTAAGGCTATATATGAGTATTTAGGCAATCTGTGAAAGGAGATGATGGTTTCTGCAACCAACAAATGGTCAAAGAACAGGGACAAATAGTTTTCAAAGGGAGAAATATATTCTTAGCCATATAAAATATGATTTGAATAATTAATAATTAAGAAAGGCAAATTAAAGCAATTGTGAGATTATACCTCACACTTTTAAATTTGGCAAAGTTGATCAAAATAAAAATCACCGATGTTGTAAGGGTTATATGAAAACAGGGACATCAAAGCCTTGTTGGTGGAGCTGTGAATTGCTCCAGACATTCTGAGGAGAAATTTAGAACTATGCTCCTTAAATTACTAAAATGCTCATACCCTTTGGGTCAGCAATATTATTACTTAGCATATATCTCAAACCTATTAAATAAAGAGGATACAATGCATTTATTGAAAAAATATTTATAATTTCTTTTTTTGTAGGAGTGGCAAAGAATTGGCAAAGTATCTATCAAGTAGATATTGAATGAATTAGATTAAAAATGAGAAAGTACTGTGCTGTAGGAAATGATAAAAGGAATGGTTTCAGAAAATCCTAGGGCAAATTTTAAGAACAAATACAAAGTAAAGGGAGCAGATCCAGGACATTAAATCGTATAATAACAACAACATTGTAAGAACAAACAATTTTGAAAGGCTTAAGTATGCAGAATGGCTTAATGACCAACCATTATTCCAAATAAGCAATAATGGATTATGCCTGACAGACAGTGATGGACTCTAGGTAAAAATGAGATATATGTTTGTCACATATGATCAATGTGTTTATTATTCATATTACATTTTATACTTTATATATTATAATGTTTTATTTATTATAACTTGCTTGTTATTCATATTTATTACAAGGATTTTCTTTTCCTTTCTTTGTTTCTTTGTTTTTGTTATTAAGGAGAACAAAGAAAAATTTAGTTTTGTTTATTAAAAAAAATTTAAAGGAAAATCTATGGTAGTGATAGAAGGAAGAACTGGCCAAGACTGCATGAAAGAAAGAAGATAAGAGCAGGAGGTTTTTGGATTATGAATAAAACAATGGAGAAATATAAGAATGTAGATAGAAAAAAAAATGAAACTGCCTGGTCTTTTCTTCTTTCAGTTCTGAGCTAAAATGGGAAAGATAACAAGTGAAGGGACATCTTGGAAGCTCGACCAGAGCATACAAAGGTATGGGCAGAGTTTTGCCTTGGCAGGGACTGCATAGGTAATTAGATCTAGAAGCAAGGAGTGAATGCCCTTTCTCTGATAAGGCAAACAGACTGAAGAGCTTTTACCCTGGAGTGTCCAGTGCAGGCAAGCTGAAGCAAAGGGGTATAGTAAATCATTCACACTGAATAGCTGGTTGAAGTACTGCTAATCTAGAGTGAGTTCATCACAGAAAGGTCCTTAAATGGCAGAGTGGTACTATGGATTGTGCAGAGGCCTGATGCCCTAAAAGTGGGGGGAAAGAGAAAGTTAGTTACAAATCGAATAGGATATCAAGAGGATTTACTTTGCTCTTTTCCTAAGTAAACTTGGTGGGGTAGGGTCAATAGGTGAGGGTAGATTGAGATTAGCTAGGTTCAGGCTAGAATTACCAATAGGACCCAGATGGCAAGTGTTAGTTTATAGAGTAGATCAGGAGTCAAGGGGCAGGGGCAGTTTTGAGGGGACAGTGAGTTGAAAATTGAGACTTGGGGTGGTAAATTAATGGACAAGGACAAAATAAATATAAATGCCCAGAGGGCAGTTCCATAGTTGAATCAGAAGATAAAGCAAAGGTGCTCTGAAGCTTATCCACAGGCAAAGGAAGCCACTTTAACACTAAGTACTATGAGATGACTTTATGTAACCTCTAATCTCCCACTGGATGAAATTCTACCCATTTCTCAAGGCTTAAATCACTCATGATCACAGATTTAGAGTGAACCTGAATGGACTTCAGTGGTTATTAATTTTAACTGAGGTCTGGCAAGTTTAACTGACTCAAATGCTTCCTCTTCCTTGGAGCTTTCTCTGACCTCAAAAAAGAATTATCTTCTTCTTTTTTTTTTTTTTTTTTGCAAATGCTTAAATTGCCATGTTTATTCCTCTTTTACACATACATCATGTTCTTTTTTATAGTAATATTTATGTTCATGTCATATTTCTTTTCGGTCAATTCAACAAACATAATGTACCTATTCTATGCATTCAGCATAGAACAGGTTTTTAAAGCCCTGTTCTTGGGTCAGAGGAGTAGTTGCTAGAATACTAGAGGAGGGAAATTTAGCATTGGTGCCCATCATCTGGTGCTCGAAAAGATGAGAGGAATTTATATTTGTACATTTAGCTAGGTTTGGTTAACAGATTCATCCTTATGTCTTCAACCAAAAGATCTTAGACTGCGTGCTACCATTTTGTAGAATGTCTTGTCTTGGTATTCATTTTAAAGAGATAGTCTCTTTAAAAATGAAATGAAATAAAAATGAAAGGGAGGAGCCAGGAAAATTGATCTTAACCAATATACCATGGATCTGGTCTTAGGTACAGTTTTTTCCAGAGAAGTAATTTCTGAAAATAAACCTGTTCATAAATGGAATAAAATAATCCAAAGCATGTTACTTAATACAGGAAAATGGGGACTACTAATTGTGTGTCAGTATATTTATTTTAAATTTCTAAACTGAGACTTTTTTTTCCTCCTGGGACATTTTGCTCATCAGTTATTAACTCTATGATGCTTAATCATGCACTTAATTTAATTGGAAATCAATAATATTTAATATTAGGTGCCATTTTCTTACCTGCAGGAAAATAGCAGAGGCAGAATTTGAATTTAGATTCAGTGGCTGCAAGTCCAACATTTTTCATTAACGAAAAAGTCCATAGAAGCCACAATACCATGATAGTACCTAAGATATTACCCAGCTAGGTGTTGCATATTGCCAATAAATTATTGAAAATCCTGATATAGTATTGAAAAAATAAGATAGCAGAACAAATCATAAACAAGCACATAGTCAGTTACAAAGCAGTCAAGGTCTTCCCATTACAGTGACAGAATAATAATATCCTGGAGAAGGCCTAATAAGGAGAATCTTGAAAAAAGCATTGGCTTCATCATAGAGATTCTAATAGTCACACCTAGGAGCATCATTTAATTCATGTTTGGTACATTTGTTGTCTATGGTATAGATATGGGCCAAGATTTAAAAAAATAAAAGAATGGATGCAACCTGTCAGAAATCGTCTAAAGAAATGTTTTCAGCACAGCACAGAATAAGAAATGCAGGGAAAACTGGAAAACAAAAACGATAAATTAAATAAATGAGCTGTCTGAGGGAACTAGAACTAAGAATTTTAAGAGCAAAGATTTTTTTTAAAATGAAGAGGTGAGAAAATCAGGGATGACATGATATCACTTTGCTCCTTAGGATTCCAGAAAGGTGGTGGTGATGGATTTGGACACCTGTCAACGGTGGATGTGGGAGATGTTACAAATGATGATAATACACTTGAATATAAGGAATGAAAGGCACAGGCAGCCCAAAAGAAAAGTAGAAGGTAGAAGGAAGTGATGTAGCTAGTAAAGAAAAACCTAAAGATTGCTGAACTGATAGACAGGACTCAACTACTGTAACAAGAAGGAGGGAAAGGACAGTATCATCTTATCACCATGTGAATGAACAATACCACTTGATTTATTAGCAGTTGGTTTAGTTAAGAGTTGAGATGATGAAGGACTCCAGATCACAGCATGTAAGTAGTTCCACTTTAAAAAAATACCTTGCTTTAATAAAGAAAAATAAATATTTGTTAAGTGTCTGTATAATTTTGTTTCTGATTGACAGAGGGGAAAAAAGTACTCAGAGGGAAGCCACAGTTTGGTTTTGTTTTTATCCCCTGAGGATAGAATTTTTAACAAGAAAGAGAAGAAATTTCACAATACTACCTCACTTTCCTGGTTTACTCTAAATTGGTTTGTCGTTCCCCTAAACTCAAAGCAGAGAATACTTGCTTTAAGTGTCAGAAGAGCTGAGGAATGAAGAACTAATAGTAATTCATGACTATTTCTATAGGCTGAGGCTAGAACTCCTAAGGAAGGTCCTGCTGACATCTATCTCCTGAAGGTGAAAAGATTGTTTCCCAGAAAAATAGTATCAAATCTTGAGGTGTTAGAGAATGGTGCTTAGCAAGCTTACTGAGTACAAGATAAAGAATAATGGGTAACAGTCAATATGTATATTGTACTAAAAGGTTTGTAAAATACTCTATGAATATTATTTTTTTAATCCTAACAACAACTATAATAAGGTGTTACTTTTATTATTCTATTTTATGGATGACATAACTGAGGCAGATTTGCCACAGGTCACACATCTAGTCATTGTCTAAGGCAAGATCTGAACCCAGGTTTTCCTGACTCCAAGCCCATCACTTTATCCATCACCCTAGCAAGTTGCTTCTTCATAGATGTGGACATGAGAGACTATCTAACCCATTGCTCTTGGAAAAGGGCAAGGGAGATGCCTAAGATATTACAGGTAAATGGCTGAGGCAGAATACGAATGTGGGTCCTCTCATTCCAAGTTTGGCCCTATCGATCCATGGAAAAGTCTATATAAGTGATGGTACCGCAGCTCTTAAGATATTTCAGTTACCTATGGCCATTCAAATCTGCTAGAAACCCGAGCTAGTGATATAAAGTACTTTCTCAGCCAAATTCTTTTATTTTATGTTCCATTTTCTTTCCCTTTCACCCCCACTCTACTTGTCCTCTTTCTGCTATTGCAGTGTATCCTTTTCTGTCATTATAAAAAGTTCACAATAAGTCTACAAACAAGCGCTGGTAATTGTACTATTACAGGCTTCCAAGGATAATCTGGGTAATTCTCAGCATTGTCCCTGAATGTCTCCGCAGTTCACAAGGAAGCTTGAAGTAAGGCCAGCTCTTAGTCTGATTTTTAGGTTTCTATTTTAAAAGGCAGCCAACCACCACCACAATTGGCCCTAATTGGTTCCCTTGTTGGCAGTCTCAGGAGAGGGGACGAGGGCTGAATGAGCAGGGGAGACTAAACTCCTCATTAATAGCAATGGTCTGATGGGTCAGGGCTGAAGTACACAGGGGAATCAACTGAACTGCAGGGACCTCTCCACAGCTGCACCTGTCCGATGGGTAAATGAGATGGCAGCCTCGGGACTTTCAATTTAGCATTTCTCAACGGGAAAACCTGAATTGATTAAATGAGCAACTGAGTGGCACCGAAAATGAAAGAAGACTTTCTTTGCTTTTAGAGAACTGAGGGATAAAGATGGTCACTGGATTTAGCTTTGCACCATGAGGGTGCCAGGGTTGGTTGGCCTTGATCTTGAAAGAAAAGTGAGGTCTTGAGCTCTCATTACCTCCGAGCCTAAATAGGATAAGACTTTGTATTTTCTTCCTTTAATAATGAAAATGCAACCCACTAATGAGGAAAGAGAAGCCCTGCTTGGCATAGGAACTGAGAATGTATAGGAACGAGGTAAAATCTGTATTTCTATGGAATTGTCAAATTAAAAAACAAAATTGCTTTGGTCCTCTCCTCTCATTGCTTTTGATCAGCAGCAGTGTGGGAATCTGAGATTGGATCAGTCCCTTGTCCTAGTGGAATTCATCGGGATGTTCCTACTGCTATGCTCTGTAAGGGAGAGGGGATCACTGGATATATGGACCAGAGTAAATGTAGAAAGTCAGAGCTTTAAGATGGTTATAGGATCAGAGAAAAATCATTTGGACTTGTACATTTTACAAATGAAAAACTAAGACTCAGATAGTGAAACTGATTTAACTATGATCACACACATAGTCAGTAAGTGACAGATGTAGGATTTGAACCTTAGTCTTCCAGACAATAAAACCATCATTCTACCTACTATCAGACTCTGTCCATATTCACTTTTTTTTTCTGCTATAAACTAAAGAGACTAAAGAGGTCTTTAAATCAGTGCCAGTAAGGACTTAAAAAAAAAGACTTCTAGGTCATTCCTGGGTCTTATATACTTCTAATTATTTCATCAACAACTCTTTTTTATCATATTCATTTTTGAATCTCCACATCCTTTTTTATTTACCCAGTTAGTCTTTTCTTGTAACAAAAAACAGTAAAAGATAAGTAAAACCATTATATTCCACAATATCATCTGACTGTATGCAGCCATTCATTACAGATTTGTCATACATTGGAAAGAGTATTGCCTCTGTAGTCAGACGTTGTTTCAGTCATGTCTGATTCTCCATGACCCCATTAGAGATTTTCTCGGTAAAGATTATGGGAGTGGTTTTCCGTTTCCTTCTCTCATAAGTTTTACAGAGGAGGACACTGAGATAAACTGGGTTAAGTGACTTGCCCAGGGTCATACAGGTAATAAATATCTGAAATCAGAGTTGAACTCAGGAAGATGAATCTTCCTAATTCCAAATTCAGGGCTCTCTCTATTCCCCTGATGGTGAACCTATGACACATGTGTCACCACTGACACACATAGTCATTTTCGATGACACACGGCCATTAAATAATATCAAAACCAACAAAAGAAACAGATTGACAGATGAAGTTATTAACACTTGCTTGGGCTTGAAGTGTACAAAATACTAGCATTCAATTGAAGATTTAGCAGCTAAATGAATTTTCATTAGCCAATGAAATTCAGCAAAAAAAAAAAATCAATAGGCAGGTTAGTTAAAGAATTCCCCCTCCCCCTCACTTATCTTAGTTCATGGCACCTCACACAAGTTAAATAATATCAAAACCAACAAAAGAAACCAACTGACAGAAGAACAAAGAAGTGACTAAGTAGGTAAATTAAATAATTAGTTTTTGGTTTATTAAATGCAGTTATATATTACAATTACACATTTTTGTTATTTAAACTATAAATATGGTGAAATTATGTTTTTTTCTCAAAGTGACATACCACCCAAGTTATTCTCGGTTTTTTGGTGAATTTTGATACACCAAGTTCAAAAGGTTGCCCATCACTGTTCTATTCGGTGCACTGCCTTGCTGACCCTTGTAGTAGGAAGATCAGGTTCAAATTTTGCCTCTTTTGTGTGTTACTTGCCAAACATTGGCCAAATCACTTTAGCTGAGTGTCATTTTACTCATCTTTAGAACAAGGAGATTGGACTGCATGGTCTCTAAGGTACTTTCTGACTTTTAGATCAAGGATGCTATTATATTAGTTTATAGACAAATACCTCTCCAATGAAAGGAAGGAATTTCACTGTCTTATATCTCCTATAAGCCATGTTTGGTAACTATGATTTCATAGTATTTAGCTTCCTTTTGTTCTTCTTTTCATTCTCAATGTTGTAGTCTACATACTATTTTTCTGGCTTAGCTTCCTTTACTCTGAATCAGTTCATGCAAGTTTTCCCATAATTTTCTGAGTTTTTCATATTTGCCATTTCTTTTAGCACAGCAGTGGCATTCTCCACTCAATGGACACCTACTTTGTTTCTAACTTTTCACGATCTTAAATATAAACTTTATGCTTGGAACATTCAGTAAGTTGCTGAATTTCTTCAACGGAAAGAGATGTTGGAATGGAATTAAAGTAGGGTAATTATCTATATGTAGCTTGCACTCATTAGATCCAAAAGTGACTCCACTGGTCACAAGTGCTTATTTTTTTAAAACCCTTATGTTCCATCTTAGAATTATTATTATATATTAATTCCAAAGCAGAAGATTGGTGAGGGCTAGATCATGGGCTTGGCCAGAGTCACAGTAAGGAACTGTCTGAGGCTCTCTGAACTATCTAGCTGCACCCTTGCTCACAAATATTATCTTAATTATTGCTTTATAGAAAAAGAACTATAGTTTTTTTTAATATTTCAATTAGCAGAGAGACAACTTTTTAAAATTTCATGCCCAAAGATAGCATTGTTGCCAATTACGATCTTATTTCAGTTATTGATGGACTAGGTCTGAAGGTCTCAAATCTGGACTAGCTGGACATAGGTAGGATACAGTACTCTACACAAGGCCATAAGGACTAGTATCATTGGTCAGTAATCTGTCAAATTTGCCATGTGTCCTTAGGTTCATGCTAACTAATTGAAACATGTGTAGACATTCTAGAACAGGCTTTTTTTTCTACTCCCCATGCCGTTTTTTGGTTATGCATTTGATTGGACAGAGAGCTGTGATTGGGACTATATTCAAACAGAACTCATCTACTTCCTCCATTCTATTATTGTGTCTTCTTCCAGTTGAAGAGATTGTAGGCTATGATCTTGTGAATTTCCAAAGGTCCAGTGAATGGGCCACCAAGAGCTCTAGACATAGAGTTTTTGCCAGGGGCTGTAGCCAGTTAGCCTAGAATTAAAGCCTGAGGAGCAAAAAGTGACCTTTAGGCTTTCATGACTCCAGTGAAGCTGTAGCAGAAGGCAAAGTCTCATCTCCTAATTATTCCATATTTGGATCTCAACTTGGTGAGTCTAGCTCTATGTAGAAACTCATTAAATCTGAGCTCATTCTCTCCAGAGATAAAGGTGGTAAATGGGAAAATGTGTCCCCAAAGTATTGAGGGAAAATATTTGTACATTGGCACTTACTGTAGCTATGAAGTCCCTTCGTAAAAAGCTAATTGATTTTAACTGGTTAAAATGGATTGGGATTCTTAGCCACTAAAGGTAAATAGAAGTATAATAGAATATTGGAAAGAGAGATCAAGCCAGTAACATCAGAGAAAAATGCCACCATCTTTCTGAGGTACCCTGAGGCAGAGATGTAGCCCTCTTTGCCTTGGAAGGAAAAGGTCAGAAATTACTCCACCAGAAACAATTCTATAGTGATGATATCAATTATTTCTCCCGATTTTTGTAAAAAAAAAAAGAGAGAGATGAAAGGGGTAGAAGATAATTCAGTCTTATTTAGGGAATGGAGGAAGAACTTGAGAAGATATAGAAGGAGGTGGGCAGGGACAATGAGGACAAACTTGATGGAGGTCACATTTATATGTAGAATTGACTGTTTACTATGAAACAGATGAGGAAGAAAGGATAACAATAAAGTGCTTGGGAAGAATTTATGTATTAATTTATTTTTATTAAGCAGGACTAGGTCTCCAGCAGGCAGTGGTGCTTCTTGTGATTTGTAAAGGGTTTAAGTTTCTTTTTTTATTCATTTGTTTTAGGCTGATTTAATATGAAGAAATTCCAGCTTGATTTTTATAACATGCTACTAGTACCAAAATGTAAAAATAATGCCAGAGCAAGGTTTCTTAAACTTAAGACTCCATGAACTAGCATTTGAAACATTTTGATAATATTCCAATATAACTGATTGCCTATATATTTTATTTTATGCTTTTAAAGTCATTATTCTAAGACAGAGTCTTTAAGCTTCACCAGACTGCCAACAGAGTCCATGACCTCTAAACAACTAAATAACCCTGATCTGTAAAAAAAGAAAAATCTACTTTAACAAGAAATAGAGGATAGACTTGCTAGACAATCTCCTTCAGAGAAAAGAAAAGGGGAAGCAGTAGACATGAGTGAAAAATCGTGATCTTTAATTAAAATAATGATTCATGAGGTAAATTGATGAGATATAAAACTTGGGCTTGGAAAAAATAGCCTATCCCTCTGTCCCCAACAGAAATCTTGGAAGGTTTGTCTGTGATGGGTGTGGTAGAAGCCCAAGTGGGCAAAGGGCATTATAACTCAAAGACTTCTATTCTCTGCCCTGTCTCTGTGTGGGGGTGACATGTTTCTTTTAATTTTTTTAAACCTGTGATAGCATCTTTTCAGATGGGAGATAGGATGAAATCACAGAAGAGACTGTTCTTTGTGACTCCAAGGTTAATAAGAGAGAAGCTGAGTAATAGCAGGGCTAGCAGAAGGAAAATTTTATTTTTAAGCCGGAGAGAAAAAGATTTTAGTTAGTCTATGTACCTTTTTTTCCACCAAGGAACCTGATTAATTATCCACAAATTCAAAGGTAGAAAAACTGGAAAATCTTGACAGTTGGAGGGGACATAACCTCATTAACTCTTTTGCATCAAGTTTTGCTTCAGAGCATTGCCACGATGGACAAATGAGCTTGTATGTGTGAGATTAGAAAGACATTATACTGAGATCTTGGAATAATGGCTTTCAAAGATAATAGTAATATTATACTAAATGCATTTGACATACTAGTTGTAACAAATTTATCCAGAATTACAAAAGCACACCTGAGGCTTAGAGGACATTGCAGGCAGCAGTGGAGTGTGAATGACAAAGGATCATCCAAGAAAAACCCAAAAAACATCTGGGGAACAGCAGGAAGTATGTTGGGAAGCAGCAGCTACCAGTATAGTATTTGTCTGATGAAACAATATATCTGACCTTTCTAAGTCAATGTTTGATTAACGTAGAACATGAGGTTCTTACTTTTTAAACTTAATTTATTTATCATAATCCCTTTTGACAGTCTGGAGAGACCTATAGACCTTTTTTTCAAAATAATGTTTTTGTATGCAAAAAATAAAATACATAGAATCTTAATGGCAGTGGAATTGGAATTGTGCTGGATCCTCGCTTTGTTGATAGCAGTTAAACCAGTCACAGTTGATCATTATGCATTATTGTTGTCATTGTGCACAATGTTCTCCTGTTTCTGCTCAATTCACTTTGCATCACTTCATATAAGTCTTTCCAAATTTGTTTGGGGTGTGTGTGTGTGTGTGTGTGTGTGTGTGTGTGTGTGTGTGTGTGTGTGTGTGAAAGAGAGAGAGACCGAGAGAGAGAGAAAGAGAGAAAGATCATAATCATATTGTTTTTCATTTCTTATGGCACAATAGTATTTTATTACAAGCATATACTACAACTTGTTCAGTCATTCCCCAATTGATGGACATTCCTTCAGTTTCCAGTTCTTTGCCACCACAATAAAAGTGGCTATAAATATTTTTGTACAAGTAGATTCTTTTCCCCTATCTTTAATCTCTTTGGGATTCAGACCTAGTAGTGAGATTTCTGAGTAAAAAAGGTATGCACAGTTTTATGGCTCTTTGGCCACAGTTTCAGAGTCTTCTCCAGAATGGCTGTATGACTTCACAGCTCCACCCACAGTATATTAGTGTCCCAATTTTTCCTCATTCCCTCCAGTATTCATCATTTTCCTTTTTTATCATGTTAGCCTGTTTGGTGGGTGTAAAGTAGCAACTCATAGTTCTTTTCATTTGCTTTTCTCTAATTAATAATGATTTGGATCATTTTTTCATATAACTAACAATAGTTTTAATTTCTTCACCTGAAAATTGTCTATTCGTATCCTTTGACTATTTGTGAATTGGGGAATGTTATTTATTCTTATGAATTGGATTTAGTTCTCCTTATATTTGAAAAATGAAACCTTTATCAGAGAGGTTTACTATAATTTTCACCCAGTTTATTGATTGCCTTTAATCTTGGTTGCACTGTTTTTGTTTGTGTAGAAACTTTTTAAATTTAACATAGTCAACATTATCTATTTTATATCTTGTAATGTTCCCTATGTCTTGTTTTGACCTCAATTCTTCCCTTATCCATAGGTCTGACAGACAAGTCATTTTGTGCTCCTCTAATTTGTTTATGGTATCACCTTTTACTTCTAATATATGTATCCATTTTATACCTTGGTATAAAGCATGAGGTGTTGGTGTATGTTCAAAGTACCAATGTTAAATGACAACATATTGTGTATTATGCTTAGCAGCAATGTGCTAAACTGGAGAGAGAGAATTCCACCCTCTATAATGCACACCTTTCCCTTTCATCCAGCAGTAGGGATATTCTAGTCAGTGAAATCAGCTAGAGATAGCTGATTGTTAAATTTTCATTGTGAGCATTTATGCTCTGGAAACTGACAAAGTCTACAAAATGTGGTCTTCATTTTTTTGTTGTTGTTGATTTTCTAGGCTTATTTAAGAAAGTGATGGAAAATACATTAATAATGTAGAATTAACTTAAAAGTAATTTGGTGGGCACTTTGTTCCCCTGGAGAACTTGTAAATTTGTGGTTGTCATTCAGTTGTTTAAGTAGAGTCTGACATATCCTAACCCCATTTCACATTTTCTTGAAAAAGAACTGGAGTAGTTTGCCATTTCCTTCTCCAGCTTATTTTATATATATATATATATATATACCCTTTTCTTCTGTCATTTGATCAATACATTGGTTCCAAGGAAGAGGAGTGGTAAGGGGTAGGCAGTGGTGTTAAAATGACTTGCCCAGGGTCGCACAGCTAGGAAGTATCTGAGGCCAGATTTAAACCCGGAACCTCCCGTCTCTAGGTTGGGCTCTTATTCCACTGAGCCACTTAGCTTTCCTCTCTGGTTTATATTATGGATGAGGAACTCAGGAAAACAGGTGTAAAGTGACTTGCATAGAGTAACAAAACTAGTAGTTGTGGAAGGCCAGATTTGAACTCAAGTCTTCCTGAGTAGGACTGGAACTCTTATCACTGCAGCACCTCACTGCCCATTGTTAATATCTACCTACATACAACTGAGCCATCTTCATGTTACCTGGAACCTTTCTTAATTTAATTTACACTGCATAAGAGAGAGCTCTGTTCTTCATTCTATTGTTCACATCTATTCTCTGGAGCAAATCTGACCACAATAGGTTTGCCAAACTTCCTTCCTTAGTGTTCTTTCCTCCTCTCTAAATTCCCCAGATCTGAATTGCTATATAACAGGGAATCTTGTATTTGCTCACCAGTAGCTTAGACATGTACCACAGACCAACAGGCATTCACACACATTTTGAGAATCCCACTGATTTGTTTCTGACTTTGGTTTCAACTTCACAAAAGTATTGATGTACTAATATGAAAAGGTGCGTGCCTCAACAAGAATCTGAAAAATAAAAATATTGCCAGGCAACCAGAAAGTGCCAAGAATCCTGCAAGTGAAATGTGACAGCTCAAAAATGGGTATTTCTTTTTCTGTTTTTTCCCCCCATTTCATTCTAAATATTAGGAGTAAACTGCTATTCTCCAGCTCTCTAGTTCACACATAAGCAACAATATGTATATCTACTTAAAAAATACCCACAACTTGCAATATTACCTTTGATTCCCAAACCCCTCTGCTTGATATGTATCACAAGGATATTAAAGATAGTAAAAAAAAAAGATCTCAAATACAGGAGAATATTTATGCCAACACTTTTTGTAGTAGCAAGAGTAAAACAAGTAGATGGTCATCAGATGAAAAATGACTGAACAAGTGTCAATGCAAAGAATATTAGCTCTTTAAAAGAAATCAAGTATTCAGAGAGTCATGAGAAGGCTCATTTTAATCATTATTTTTCTCAACTTATGCAACAAATAAAAGAGAGAATGCAAAAAGCAGTCTATATGAAACTGTGAATCTTAATTTTATTCTACTTCAGGAAAAGATATAAAATCCTATATGCAACTTTTAAAACTATCCTGCTTATCTATGCTTCATGTGAAAACTTATGTGAATGAATGCAAAGTTAAGTCAGCAAGACTAGGTAAAAATATACACAATTACGCTAAATGGAAAGGTTGGAAAAAAGAACACCTGAAAGCTATGTATTTGTAATGAGAAAGCTAGTCCCTGAAGAGATGATAAAAATTTTCTTTCTTCTGTTCATTGGCAAAGTAGAGGACTCTGAGTGCTGAATATTGCATGTACTGGCAGTCTTAATTGATACATTGGTACAGGAATTTCTCTCTCTCTCTCTCTCTCTCTCTCTCTCTCTCTCTCTCTCTCTCTCTCTCTCTCTCTCTCTCTCTTTCTCTCTCTCTGTCTCTCTCTCTG
>NC_058132.1:348553665-348635796 GCF_016433145.1 Gracilinanus agilis | reverse complement strand
GTCAAGTGACTTGCCCAGGGTCACACAGCTGGGAAGTGGCTGAGGCCGGGTTTGAACCTAGGACCTCCTGTCTCTAGGCCTGACTCTCACTCCACTGAGCTACCCAGCTGCCCGCTTAACTGCTTTTTGCCTCAGTTTCCCTATCTGTACAATAAGGCTAGCAATAGCTCCTACCTTCCAGAGTTGTATGGATAAAATGAGGAAACGTTTGTAAAGCCTTTTGCAACTGAAAAAAAATCATGTAAATACTAGCTTTTATTAACCAAATTTGTTCAAGATAACAGGCACTGAGATTTAAAAGAATGTTAAGAGTTGGGATCAAATGGATTTGAATTCACATACTGCCTGAGACATATATTAGCTGGGAAATCCTGGGCAAATCACTATTTCACTTTCAGCCTTAATTTCCACATTTGTAGCCTGAAGTGTTCATATTAAGGTCCCTTTCAGCTTTAAATCTATGATGCTAAAACTAGGAAGTGAGAGTTCAGTGAAGGTGTGTGATTATCTGAAAAGGAAAGTGACAGCTGTTCTATATGAACTTTGTGACATTTATGCTTATTTAAATTAATTATTGGTACTTTAATTTATAAGATTCCTCACCTATCTTCCACTCTCATAACAAAATGAATACTCTATTAGAATAAAAACCAATAATATAAGTAATAAATATAAATAAAATAGTAAAAACAAACAAACAAAACCAACCTAGAAAACATCAAGCATAAATGAAGTTTTCCACCAAAAGGATGAAGCTCCCTTTTTAAACCTCCTCTCTAGGACAAACTTAGCTTGCCATTGATTGGAAAAAGAGAACAATTTGTACTCTAATATCAACTTTGTGAACACTAAAACATTTGAAAAATGCAAACTCTCAGTGATGTAATAATCTCTCATGATTTCAGAGGATTTAGGATGGACATAATCTGCTGCTTGATGGAGAGGTAATAAAGCATGTGATATCCATCTTTAGACAGGACAAGTAGAATAATTTATTTTGCAAATTATGCTTATTCATCATAAAAGTTTTGTGTTTGTTTTTGTTTCTCTGGGAAGAAAGAGAAAAATAAGTATTTGACAATTGAAAAATGATTTAATTTTATAAATAATAATGGGGCTGATTCTATTTTCTGTTGTTTTACTGATCATTTCTGCTCTGATTAAATACTTTGCTCTTTCAAAACAGAACTCCCTACCAATAAATAAGCCTTTTGTTAAAACCCAAGGGCCTTTCTATTAATGTTCAATTCCAGTGAATGGCACTTCTTTTGGCACCTTTTAGAACTCTCTCATCTAGTTTTTGGTCCTTAACAGTGTTCCAGATATTTGAGTCTTGTCAGTAAGTGAAAATCATTTTGTTATCATGAATATCATGAATTAAGCAATCTGTTCAGAGATTAGGATGTTGTATTGTCCTTGTACTTAACATTCATGCTCAAACTCCCTCAGTGTCACTGGATCATTTGGCTTAAGCTTAATCTCTCCTTTTAAACCATCACCATAACAAAAGTCAAGTTAACTACCATAGTTTGCAAAATGCTTAGCAACTGGATAGGAAATATGGATCATAACCATGTTTTTTGCATCATCTGAACAAAACTGAGCCTTTTTCCCTCCCCTGAGACCAGGGAAAACTAAAGCATAATAAATCCTGAACTCTTAGTATTGCTTTGCTTTTTCCCACATTTTATTCCATTATATGCAATTATTTTCTTTATCATTTGTTCCATTTAGTCATCTAAACCTTTCTCAACCAACTCCCCTAAATCTGTATTTTTGTTTGACTTTTTCTCCCTTGAAAATCCTTTGAGATAAAACTGAATTAGCAATATAATTTTCAAGTCAATTTAACATAACGTTCTTTTTTTTTTTATTTTGGGGAGGGGGAAGAAAAGGAGGAATTGATGATGATAGGCTATTGGTAAGCATTTATAGCATTCAGGAACTGACAAGACAAGCAATAAAAACCAATATATTTTGTGAAAATCAAACCACCACATGTAATTAACAGACTATAATTATTCACCTAGAGAAGGATTTTGATGGATGCCTTCCAGTAAATTATTTTTTACTCTTCCTAGATAATGGAACAGCTATAGAGTTGTCACATGCAGGTAAAACTCATTGCATTGAAATATTAGGGAAGTGTAATACCTCATTTTGGCATAGGGTAAACCCATTACATCTATATTGTTAGAATCTATTTTTAATTATGTTAAAGGGTTGTAAAATGGGAAATCATAGGGGACAGTATAGCAATATAAGTTAGTGGACACCTTGCAGGGAATAAGGTATTGCTAGTCAATAACAAGTATGGCTTGCTCATGAAAATTGTCTCTCCAGATCAATCTAATGATCTTTTGTGTTTACCTGACCAATACAAAGCATTGAATGAAAAGGACAGAGCCTATTGTGAATTAATGTAGTTTTTTAGTCCTGTTTTTTAGGATTTTAAATAAAGAAGTCATGATTAAAACTATCTTAAATCGCTCTATTAAAATATTCAAATATAAAGAAAACACATTTATTCCACATCTTTAAAAAAGGTTTTAAAAAAACCCTACTAAATTATATTTGAAATAGAATTGTAACAACAGTGTGTAAGATGTTAAATCCAGTCCACATATCTCATAAACTAATTCAAGCATTCATTAAAGAAGAGGAATAAATGATTCCAAGTAAAGAAGAAGAAAATAAGAATCCCATAAACTAATGTAAGTAAACATACATTGAACAACAACAATAAAGTTAGTAGCTTAATTCAGGGGTTAATAACTAACATAGTTTTCACATTTTACTTCTGGACATGGATAAAAAATGGGGGGGGGGCTTTTATTTTCAGTAATTATTATAGTACTTAGTATATGATAAGCTCTGAAAATATAATTTTAATTTATTCATTCATTCACTATCCACCTTATGACAGTTTTTGGAATTATAAGCATAAAAAGACACTAGAACACATCATAATACATAGGCCTTGAAATTTTAACATAATTTGATTGATAACAAAGGTCACAAATACTTATAAATAAACTTGGGGATAGGTAATAAATTTACTTGAATGGAGATTGAATGTCATAATCAAAATAATGGTTGATGAAGTTAATTCAGAGAGATTTAAATAATGAGAAGTCACAAGCTGAAAGTCTGACAAAAAAAATAGAAGAATAAGATAACTAAGTCTTTGTATTTATACTCCTAGGACTTATCATAGTGCCTGGCAAAGTAATTAATAAATATTCTTTGATTGGTTGATTGGTTTCTGGTTATGGCTAATGGGAAAGAGAAGAAAGATTGTGTGATGGAAATAAGGTTGAAGAAGAATCCACATGATTTGATTATGTGTGTTGTAGAAAATAGGAAGGTAAAACAAAGAATACAATTTTTTTTAAGTCTCCTTGACCATTTCTGTGATCTCAATGAACTAGTCAAAACTACATTTCTGCTAGATACTTTTTCACTGGCCTATCTCCCAGGCCTGGAATACATACCTTCTTCCTTTGAAATAGAGCATAAAAGAGCAACTAAATAGTATAGTGGATAGAGCCAGGTCTAGAGACAGGAGGTGCTGTATTCAAATGTAGCCTCAGACACTGCCTAACTATGTGTCTCCTGCCATATATATGTGTATATATATATACATATATATATATATGTATATATATATATATATATGGAGAGAGAGAGAGAGAGAGAGACAGAGACAGAGATAGAGACAGAGAGAGACAGAGACAGAGAGACAGAAAGAGAGAGAGAGGCAGAGAGACAGAGAGACAGAGAGACAGAGAGACAGAGAGACGGAGACAGAGACAGAGGGAGAGAGAAAATAACCACCACTTTTAATATGAAGCATTTCCAGATTTTCATTTCTCAATAGCCAGTGCCCTCCCTCTCTAACTGCTGTGTATTTTGTTACCTTGTATATATTCACTTTTCATTCATTCTGATAAACTTCTATGTGGGTTTATTTCCTCATTAGAATATAAGCCTCTTGAGAGTAAGAATTACTTTATTCTTGGTTTTCATACATTCAGTACTTAGCACAGGGTCTAACAAAAAGTATCTAATAAATATTTTGTCTTCTTTTTTTTTTCAAAAAACATATTTATTTCTATTTTTTAAAAACAGAAACACGTTGGCTTGTCCTTTCATTCTCTTGAGATTTTTTGAAATCCTGAGTCTCTCATGCAAATTATTACTTAAAATAATCACCACCATCACCACCATGACCTTCACCAACAAGGATTGTGGTATCCACACATTTGACTAAAACAAATTTTTATCTAAGTCAGACATGAAAATATTAAACATAAGGATTTTTAATTATAAAACTAAATACTTGCTTTTTTGTGACCATATAATAATTTTCATATAATAATCAACCAAATTGCTCTAATGAAACCTGTGATCTAATAATCTCAGCCAGGATCTTAATACTTTTTTATAATAATTGTATTTACCTCTAATAAATGCTTGGTGATGAAATGATTGACTTTCAAAGCAGAGAATGTACATTTTATGTATCCCAGGGAAGTCTGAAGGCTAGACAGTTTATTAGACTAAAACAACTCTTGTTTTCCCTATTAGTGTTATCTACTGCAAAATGTAGAAATATGTAAATGACTCAAAGGGAACTGTTTTTTTTACTTCACTAAAGCTTTGGATGTTGTTTTCCCTTTCCCCAAACTACATAATGTAGCATTACAAGTTCAGAAAATTCACAGGATCTTAGACAACTTGACAAAATTTAAATGTTTTCTATTCTGGATACTTGTAGTCATAAAATTTATATATATATATATATGCATATATATTATGTGTGTCTATATATGTATTTACATATATACTATGTATATTTGTACATCTCCGTTTATAAATACATATGTTTTATATGTTTATATACATACATATGTTTATGTTTGTATATATATATAAAACCATAGTTTAACATAATTGGTTTCTTTATAATTCTTTTGTTATAGTTTATGAATTTAGATACTTTTTTTCCCTAGGAAGGGGATCCATAGTGTTCACCAAATTTCCAAAGAAATCTGGGACAGAAAACATTTTAAGAATATAGTTATCTAGATAAGGAAAAATACTTGTACAAAAATATTTATAGCTGCTCTCTTTGTGGTGGCAAAAAATTGGAAAGTGGGGGGTGTCTCTCAACTGGAAAATGGCTGAACAAACTGTGGTATCTGATAGTGATGCAATACTATTGTGCTGAAAGGCATGATGAACTGGAGGAATTCTATGTGAACTGGAAAGACTTTCAGGCATGGATGCAGAATGATAGGAGCAGAACCAGGAGAACATTGTACACAGAGAATGATATATAATAGCAGAATTGAATGTAATGGATTTCTCTACTAGCAGTGATGCAATGTTCCAGGACAATTCAGAGTAACTTATGAGAAAGAATACTATCCACATACAGAGAAAGAACTGTGGGAACAGAAACACAGAAGAAAAACATATGATCTATCACGTGGTTTGATGGAGATATGATTGGGGTTTTCATATTAAAAGATAATGAATAATAAGGAAATAGATTTTGAAAAACGATACATGTATAACCCAGTGGAACTGCTTGTCAGCTCTGGGAGGGGGGAAGGAAGAAGGGGTAGGAAAAATCATAAATCATGTAATAAATTTCAAAAATTGGGGAAAAAAAAGACTATAGTTATCTTGTCTGGATAAAGATGCCTTTAGTTTCCAGCTAGAGACAGAAAACTCTACTGGAATTTGTCCTTCCAATAGAAATCTTCACCTTACATTTTCATTGCTCTTAATTTAGAAAAATAGACTTTGACATATAAAGTATTGGTGAAACACTAAATTCTTTAGAAATAATGTACTATATTGAAACAATATGCTTCTGATACAAAGAATTGCTATCGAGGCATAGGTTGTAGTAAATGACCTTTGAAGTCCTTTCTCTGTGCAAGACTTTCATAATTTATCACTAGAGATATGTATATTATGGCTAAAAATTATATATAGCATTTATATAAAACTGTTTAAGACTTGCAAAGCATTAAACATATATTATCTCATTTGATCTCACCTGAACTCAGAATTGATGTTGTTTTTTTGGTTTGTTTTGTTTTTTAAATCCGTGTAAGATAGCCCTCATTTTCTTTAAAATGTATTGAAATACTGGGTTAAAGTGAAGTTCAGTTAAGGGGATATCCCTGACCTTTTCTTTGTGGGAATGGTCTTGACCTAACTCCTTCCTAGAAGCAGCACCAACAATATAGGAAATGTGTACAAATCAGGTCGACATGAGAATCTGACCAGAGAAGAAGCCTCCTCTAAGCAAGGAGTCTTGCTAAGGGAACCTGAATTGCAGAGGTTTTAGCTATACTTTTATTTAAAAACAAACAAACAAACAAAAGCACAGTTCTAACTGGTCCTTATTAAATTAAAATCCAAAGAACAAGTCATCTGATAAGGAATGGCTCTCATTTTATGCTTCATGAAAATACTAATGCCCAGGTTCAAGTATTTCATTCTATTGTAACTGTATTTATTTGTATCTTTCTCTAGATTTCCTTGTTCTTTCTTTTCTCATATCTGGGAGAGAGAGGGAAGAAAAAACACTTCAGAAATGAAAGATTAGTATGGTATATCATAAAGATGAGCTTTGTAATCATTTTCCTTTAAGCAAAGAATTAAAAGATAATAAAAGCCCTAATTAAGGGCCTCGTTAGCTTAACTAGATTTTCATATGCAAAGCACTGTCACCATAGAGCTGCAATAGAATAAAAATGTCTGGCCACAGCAGGCTCCAGTAGGGGCACCTCTTCCACTTTTGAATTATTGCTTTTTCCTCTTCCCCCTCTTTGAGATCTGGAGACTTGTTTCTGGATTTCTTTTTCTCTTTCTCCTTCCTCATCCTCTAAGTGACTCACTCACGGCTCTTTTCACTGCTTTTTTTCTGTGATAACTTCCCCTACTTCTTTTCACATATTTCTTACCCCTTAATTTTGCTTTTTCTTAAATTTTAAAATTTACCTAGCTACCTACAGATTTTTTTAATATTTCCATTTTCATAGTATCCAGAGCTAAGAAACCTTAAAACTTAGAATGCACTCTTATGCCTTTTATGTTTCATGAAGCCATTCTATGTCTGAGAAAGCCTACAGAATTATTTATTTTTCTTTTTAGAATAATGCTTTAAACTGCAAATAATGAAATGCAGAGTACTAAAAAGGAAACTAATTAGAATGAAATGATCACCATGTTAAAACTAGTTTATTAACATCATATTAACCACCACCACCTTGATTTAATTCAAGCCCTGCATTTTCCCAATGAGTATGAGAAAAGGGAAGTGACTACCTTATCACTAACACCCCCCCTCCTTTTTTTGGGTGGGTAGCACCTGAGTGGACAACATCTCTAATTTCATACATGTACAGGACTCTTAGGAAGGAATTTTCTCTACAGGGCAGACATAGAAAATTGTTCAACTATGTTGAGTCTTAAGAGGATAGACAAAAGTAGCTTAAGAGGAATTCTAATGGTGAGTCAGTATGAAGCTGAGACTTGAACTTGAGTCTTCTGATTCTGAAGCCTGTTCAGTTACCACTAAGACATGAGCACATTTAGAAGCTAATGACTAAAATATCAAAAAACAGTAAGACAAAGTTAAAATAGTGAAAAATAGAAGAAAATATAAAATATATGATTAAAAAAACAACTAAACTAGAAAACATAGACACTTTTATTGCACTAAAAGTCCTAATAGGAAAAAAGAGCCTAAATTTGGAACTATGCCCAAAGAGCTTTAAAAGACTACCTGCCCTTTGATCCAGCCATACCACTGCTAGGTTTATACCCCAAAGAGATCATAGAGAAAAAGACTTGTGCAAAAATATTTATTGCTGCCCTCTTTGTGGTGGCAAAAAAACTGGAAAACGAGGGTATGCCCTTCAATTGGGGAATGGCTGAACAAATTGTGGTATATGCTGGTGATGGAATACTATTGTGCTCAAAGGAATAATAAACTGGAGGAATTCCATGTGAACTGGAAAGACCAGAATTGATGCAGAGTGAAAGGTACGGAACCAGGAGAACATTGTACACAGAGACTGATACACTGTGGTAAAATTGAATGTAATGGACTTCTGTACTAGCAGCAATGCAATGATCCAGGACAATTCTGAGGGACATGAGAAAGAAAGCTATCCACATTCAGAGGAAGAACTGTGGGAGCAGAAACACAGAAGAAAATCAACTGCTTGATCACATGGTTTGATGGGGATATGATTGGGATGCAGACTCTAAGTGAGCACCCTAGTACAAATATCAATAATGTGGAAATAGGCACATGCAAAACCCAGTGGAGTTGTGCATCAGTTTTGGGAGGGAGTGGGGGGAGGGGAGGGATAGGACATGAATCCTGTAACCATGGAAAAATGTGTCAAATTAATTAATTTTTAAAAATCAAAAAATTAAAAAAACCTAAGACATGAGCAATACTCAATCTTAATTTTCTTTATTTCCTTCCCCTATAATTTCTACAGAGCCAAGGGTTCTTATTGCTTTCCTCACTCCATGATCTTGAAAAAATATGTGGTCACTTCATACCCTACTGAGTTCTGAGTAATATGTGATATTATTTCAGGACTGCTCACTTGTCTTTTCCTTTCTTCATTATGAGAGCATGTGAAGGATATGAAATTATATGCATTCCTAAAACTTTTAAAACTTGCAAAGCATTTTCTTCAGTCATCTTATTTGCTATTAATATCTCTGTAAAGTTAACTTTGCACAGATGAAACATTTGATTTGACAGTTGAGGAAATAGGACTAGTGAGGTCGAGACTTCTCCAAAGTAATTTTTCCATAGAGCTAGAGCCAAAAAGGACCTCCTCATCAATAAGGCCAAATCCCCTCATTTTGCAGATGAGGAATCTGTAGCCCCAAAAGGTTAGATTATTTGCCATATATGACAGAAGTAGTAAGCAGAGGTGGCTCAGTGGATAGAGAGTCAGACCTAAAGATGGAAGGCCATAGTTTCAAATCTGGTCTCAAACACTTCCTAGCTATGGGACCCTGGGCAAGTTTCATAGTCTTTACCACTCTTTTGCCTTGGAACCGTTATAGGAAATTAGTACATAGTATGGATTCTAAGATGGAAAGTAAGGGTTTAAAAAAAACCAGTAAGCAGCAAATTTGAGATTGAGAGAAATTAAGAAGATATCAAACCAAGATATATCAATAATATTTTTAAAAATAATTTTTTCTAAATTTTCCAGAGTTGGGTGACTTTACCAAGAGCATGTATGCCTTTTCCTGTCCAGTATGATGTTGCTTTGATTTCAGATTTAATTCAGATAGAACAGAACAACAAAATTATTCAGCCTCAAATTGACAGTGGGAAGCACACACAAATAAATTCAGTCACCAAGGATTTTAGTACTAATTTCAGATTCCTTGCAAGAAGAATTGTCTCTAATATTATGAATCAAGTGGCTGTTGAAATCTTTAATATTATTATAAAGAACTACATTTTCCCCTTAAAAATGAATTCAGGAAGAGCTGAAAACACCTGGAAAATGTGTGAAAGTACTTCTCAAACATTAATACTCTAAAGACCCATAGTACTAGTGAAGAAAACAGAAAAAAGTAACTTTCAAAAGAAAGTCAAGTGACTAGTAAAATCATTCTGTCAAATAAAGGGCAGGAAATGAAATTCAGAAAGAATGGGCATATCCATTTTTGTTTGTCTAGATAGGTTCATTCTTATTGCTATTAATCACAGTTGGGTAGCTGCAATACTTTAGATGCTGTGTACAGAACAGAATTAGACAGCACTATAGCCCACTAGGGGTATTGAATTGATCCAGGAAAGGCTTTGCTAAAGACTTAGTCTAACAGAAGGAGTCTGAATGGTCAGAGGGAGGTAGTTCCAGTTGTCTGGGGAAGTAGGAAAGACTAGGCATTACTGAGGGGTTATACGGGGTGGAGGAGAAATGAAGAGGTAAAATAGAAATTATACCTGGGTCCTTACAATGTTTTGAACTATGAAGCCAGAGGTTCTAACTCCAGCAAGGAGAAAAGTAGCAGATTCAAAACAGGGAAAAATGAATTAGGTAGAGATGGAAATCAGGGAGGAAATGATACATTTACACAGTGAGACAAGAAGCAGTGTTGGATCATGTCTTGTATGTGTAATGCCAAAGATAGGAAGTCAGAGATAATGCCAAAGGTAATCAAGGAGACATGAGCCAAAAATTTTAATAATCGCAGGGATAATTGCTTGTTTAACCATGTGCATTTGAAAATACAGCATGTTATATGGAGGAAAATGTCCTTCAAATTCAAGCTGGATATTAATAATGCATTAAAGCTACAAGTTAAAAAATAAAAAAAAAATATTGATTTATATAAAAAATTTTCACTTTATTCTTCAAGCCCTGGATTACTGACTTATCAATGATAGATTTTATTTCAGTTTAATCTATTTGATTTTGTTTAATTGAAAAAAGGTATTTAATTATTGGTGAATAATAGGAGTCCCAAAGAACTAGGATTCAAGTTGAATGGGAATGGGCAAATACATGGAAGTGCCTTGGCCTCAGCATTTGTTTGAAGAGTAACAAAGTGGATGATATCTTCCTTTAGGTCTCCAAGGAAACATTCAAACAGTTGGACTCTGTTTCTGAGGCCAGTTGTGAGGACAGATATTTCAGTTTTGATATTTTAGGTTCAAAGTTTTTTTAAACTGTCCCTTCTGTTTCTGCTCCAGGGAGTACTCTAACCCTTAACTAGCTCCATTTTATGAAAAAACCTGCACCGATGTCGCTCTCTGCCCCAATGCTCAAGGTGTAAAAATTTTACTATCTCCTCTTTGAACATACTGTCATGAATTTTTTCCCCAATCATTGAAGATTTTTTTCCTTCCATATGATTTTTAAAGAAAACGTATCTTAAAAATACCCATACTCTCAGTTGACAAGTAGCTTAAAAAGTTAATTTTCTTAAGAGAATAAAAGACAGCCTTTTACCCTATTTCTTTCTTTTTTTTATAAATAAAATCTTTGCTGAAAGATTGCTCTTTGGATATAGAAATGGCATGCAAATTTGTATCCCCAGATAATTCTTTTTTGAAATCATGGCCAGATGAAAGCAGAGGCTCATAATAGAAATATGAATGTAACCATCCTGAACAGTCTAATGTACATGAGTTTATATACATTAGTGTTCCCGTAGGCAATCAGAAATCCATTTTATTTTTTAACCCCAATTGTCCATTGAGGCTTCATGACATATCTCTATTGGCATGAATTCTCTCCTAAAAACTGAGAAAATACAAGAGATGAATCTGGAGAAATTGTCTTCCAGTGTGGTCAGCTGCAGATACCTTTAGAATTGTGGGAAAGCACAACCAGAAGAATGCCAGCAGAGGCTGAAGGCCCAACAAGTATGATGCTGGTGATGGTGGCAGGGGCAGTGGCAGATGGAAAGGAAAGCATTGGTTTACTGGAAATAATCAAATATAGTCCTACAGCTGGGAAATCAGCAAGAGGTGAGGATCAGGCTTTCATCCTTGTTAAATCTGTAATTAAGGCCTCATTCTGCTTCATTTAAAACCTGCTGTGTCTGTGGGTGATACCCTCTCAGTACTGGGGTAAGGGAACTCTCTCAAAATTGGCAGTGAGCAATGGGCCAATCAAGGGAAAGAGACACAAAAAAGGCACAGGTGTTGGGGAGGGGGGCAATCTGATGGAGGATCCCAAATAATAATGAAGTGATCCTGACCAAATCTGACATGCCCACACCAATCTGGGGCCTTGACTTGGTGACACTGGCTAACTAGTGATGAACATCTGCTTGCCAAAACTAATTTTGACAGTCTGCTAAAATCAGTAATCATTTATTGGATTTGTAGAGATGAATCCATCATGGTAATTGCTTCTATTAAAGCTCACATAAAATAAATAAACAAGCAAAAAAAATACCCTCAACAGAGTATCTTCAATGCTTCTTTATAAGAATCTAAAGAATGGTGTTGATGTTAGACCTATATTATATTCACGTTGGGTTAAATCTGTGCTAACATACCTGGGAGTATTCCTGGGGAAGATCATGGCTGTATGCCATGAGATCAACCTTAGAAAGTTAATAAGCTACAGTCATAAATTGTAGAGCTGGAGCTGAAGAAGGACTTTAAAGGCCAAGTTGATTATTTTACAGATGGGAAAATTGAGGCCCAGGGATATTAAATGACTTGTACAGTCTTATCTAGTGAGAAAGTACAATGAAGTTAGGGAGCTTCAAGTTTATGAGCCCTTGTAAAAAGTTACATTTCCTTACTGCTGTGACTAAATTCCCTTTTACAAGCACAAAGAGTACTCTTTCTTTTTAGAAATCCTAGATTTTATAAAGAAGTACAGACCTAATACATAAACTTCAATGCTTTTTCAGAATTCAAATATAAGTATTCTCAGCATTTATTTTTCTTAGTAAGCCTTTCAAGAAAGCTAGAGAGGAAACATTATTCATCTCTTATAGATGTCAAAACTGAGGCTAAGGAAAGTTCAAACTTGCCCAAGGCAACATGGTTATACTAAGAATGGAAAAAAAAAACCTACAAAAAACTAACTCTTAAATGCTGAAGTGAATTAGTTAAATTTCAACATTATAAGTTACTATTCCTAATAATAAAATACAAAAATAATAGTTGTTTTAATGTAAAGTAGGAGAAAAAAATGTACACCAAAGTGCCACACAAGGTCTTCAGAAGGTTTTGAAAAGGTTGATAAATAAAGAACAGGTCACTGAGAAGTTGTTATACTGGTGACAATTTTCTTAATTAATTCTTTTCGTTATATGTATATAACATTCAGGTCCTCATATTCAGTTGCTTCCTGAGGTGTGGACGTTTTAATACACTGCTAAAAGAAGATTAGGAGCCTTTTCTCTTCTTGGTTTGAAGGACAATAAATCTGTACCATGTGATATTTTGCCCTGATGTCTATTTGGGGGTAGGGGGCGTGGGAGAAATGATGAATAATGTTGATTCCTCAATCCATTGCTTCCTTAGAAAGTAGCTAAGAAAGCTAACTCGAGATATTTTGAACACGGTGGACAAGGGTACCTCTAATGTTTTAGCTAAAAAATATTTTTTAGAGAAGGACTCAGCTGTTCAGTCGTTAATGCACCCTTAATACACCTGCTCCTTGCATCTACAAAAGTCCAGACATCTAGTCCCAATCTCACTAAATCCTTTCCTCTCATTCTTTAACCTCTAAACTCTAAAGTTTATCAACTCTCAATTGGCCTTTAGGGAGATTTTAGTGGAGTCTGTAAACTTGCGTGGGGGAAAACATATCTTCATCTTCTCTAACCTTTGGTTTCCTCAATAATCCTGTCTTTTTTTATTTTATTCATTTAAAAATACTATTCTGAGAAGGATTTCATACTTTACTAAATTTCCCAAGTACGTTACAAAAGAAGTTTACAAACTCCTACTGTAAACCATTTAAAAATCTATAATTTATGGAGGTTTCGGAGTAAGATTCTCTCCATTACAACTTTAATGATGATGCTTCCTAGTTGTATATTGCTTTATAATGTAAGGGATATTCATATATTTCTTATTTGATCTTTAGAGTAATTCAAGATGGAAGGCAGAATGTGTACAATGTCATGCTTTTAGTATGTGACCCTAGGCAAGACAGTCTCTCCATGCCCAAGTCCACTCTCCAAAGTATTTTCTTGCTTTGAGAGAAGTTTCCTACATAATTGAGGTAAAAACTATAGTCCAGATTCCCCAATAACCTCCCTTTACCCCCTCCAAAAAGTCTGCTCTTGAAAAAACAAATATAAAAATTGAGTCCTAACTAGGTTAAATAATGTTTACATAATTGTATACCTAATAAATTACAGTGTTTACCTCTAGTTCTTTTGAATCCTTCATCCAGGATTCCCTCTCCCTGAAAATCTTTTACTTTTTTTAAAGTAATTGTCCATATGTAGTGGTGTTGGTGATATGACTAAAAAAAAAATAAATGAGTGTGAGATAGCAATTAGCATGGAGAAGTTGAGTTCTTATAACTGTAGCTCTGTTCTTTCACTGTCCTTTCCTAAATAGAAGAGAGTGTTTGAAAGATAATCCCTTTGGGCAGCTAGATGACATAGTAGATAGACTTCTAGGTTAGGAGTTGGGAAGACCTGGGTTCAAATCTAGTCTTGAACACTGCCTGGTTCTGTGACCCTGGACAAGTCACATAACCCTGTTTGCCTAGCCCTTGCCCTTCTGTCTTAGAGTTGTTTCTAAGACGGAAATTAAAGGCTTAAAAAAAAAGAAAGAAATGAAGCTATATCCCTGCCAGTGAGGATCTGGAAACAAGAAAACCTGAGATGAGATTTCCCCATTACATATTACCCAAAGGGAGGCCAAAGGAGAAGCATCCCAGCTCCACTTAGGCAAAGAGTGAAGTGATATTAATCAGATTGCTATTGTGTAGAGCAAGTGTTCTCTCAAGAGAAGGCGAGAAGCACATCTGTCCCACTCACACATCAAAGACTGGGAGCAGCTGAGACCGCTTGTGTCAAATCCCTACTCAGCCCCTTATTCTACTTGCTTTCCTTTCCTGGTTCATTTACCATTCTGTGGGCTGTTTAGCAATAAGCCCTTCATCTGATTAACATTTCAAACTCATTGTTGGTTTGTGCTGGCTTAAATGAACTAATCATAATTAGTACTTCAAAACCTGTCTGGCTATGCCTGCAAGGGTGGGGAGAAAGATAAAAGAAAACAAGCTAGACTTTCATTAAACATGTCATTCAGAAGGAGGCGGTCAGGGTGAGTGGCTGGGCAGTAGCAGAAACTGTGGAATTTTGACTTATGTTAAGGTCACGACTCCCTTTTGGCTTTCCTAAGTTTATAATGCTCCAGAGGTGTTTTATGTGGTGTTCAATGGAACAGAGGGACTTTCATTAATATAGTGAAAGAAGGCTGTCACTGAAAAGAAAACTAGTTTTTAAACATTCAAATACAAATAAATCTACCTGCCTTTTACAACAGAGATAAATGCAAATTTCTATAATGTCACTGCTAAAAAGAAATCAGTTTTGCCAGGAGAGAATTAGAAGAGCTACAGTGAACCAAGAATCCAGGAGAACGTCAAAACAAACAAACAAGGGGGGTTTAGTTGGACTATGAGCTCCGTGTTAGTCAGTAGTGGCCTATGGCAACCAAAAAAGCTAATGCAATTTTAGGATAAATTAATAAAAGGATACTCCCACTATGGTCTGTCCCGGGCATTTCTACCTATACTATTTTAAGAAAGAGATTGACATGCGGGAGTTCAGACAAGACAATAAAATGGGTCAAGTACTCTAAGACGGTTGTTACCTTAAAATGTTTGGTTTATACATTTCAGAGAAAAGATGGTTTGAAGGGAAGGCAAGTGATGTTGAATTTAGGTAGAATCTTTCGAACAGAAATTATAGGTAGATGGGTTTGAACTCAACATAACAAAAACTATATAAACACACACACACAAATATGTATACCCAAATATATATATATATACATATAAATATATGTATATGAAATTTCAAGTAGAATGATATAGAAGAAAAGGTGAGAAATTTGGAACTGGGCCCAGGAAACCTGCTTTTTGAAATCTAATTCTGATACTTCCTGGCTGCCTGACTCCATTCCATACAAGTCACTTAATATCTCTGTGCCCCACAATCTCCTCATCTGTAAACTAGAAGTAATAACATGAGCAATACCTATTTCAGAATATTATTGTCTGGAAGATACTTTGTAAACTTCAAAGGTGCCATATAAATAAATGTGAGTTATTATATTTCTGTAATGGGTTGCCTTGGGAGTGAGTGAATTTCCAGCTGCTAGAGACTAGTGCTGGGGGTTCTCTTATAGAAACGCCTATTTCCAAGATTCATAATTTGGGTATAGCTTGGAATAGATGAGATCTGGCAAAGCTTCCAATTCTTAAGAGTCTTTCTCCCTATGTTTTGTGTTCACCAGTAAATAAGGAATATTAAGGAGACATAAAGGGCTCTGAGCTTAGTAAACCCTGTTTGCCTAATTTCCTCATCTGTCAAATGACCTAGAGAAGGAAATGGCAAACCACTCCAGTATTTTTGTCATGAAAATCCCAAATGAGGTCATAAAAAATTAGGAATGTCTGAAAAACATACATATATAACATACACAAACATGCATACACATATATGTACATATATTTGTATTTTCTTGTTTTGCTTTTATTTATAAAATTATAAAGTTGCAATGAAATATTCAAGTGACTAGAATAGTTTTTCCTAGGAATAAAGGAATAGTTTCTTTCTCTCTTTCTCTTTGACTCTCTGTCTCTCTGTCTCTCTCTCTGTCTCTGTCTCTGACTCTCTGCCCGCCTGCATCTATCTCTGTATGTCCGTCTTTGTCTAATCTGTCAGTAGGGACTTCACTTTTTTTTTTTCATCCTGGTACCTTTGTTGTTTTGAAGGGAAAGTACATGCTAGTGACACTGTTGATCTTTGCTGGAATTTTCTTGCTTCCTTGACCTATTCATAGCAGTGATCTGCTCTGTTCAGCCAAATTTGTTTGTGGATTTCAATTTTTTTCCATGTGACTTCCAGTCAGTTCCTTGCCTTTTTATCTAATGCTCAGATTACACTATCTAAATATGATCAGTTGATTTTGAAGGTGGAATTGATGATAGCAGTATTTACATGTGCCTTTTGAGGGAGATTCTAGAACATTGTGGTGGTTTAGTTATTTCTTCAGAAGCCAAAGAGGCAGCTGGTGGTGCAGTGAATAGAATGCTGAGCCTGGAGGCAAGAAGACTTAAGAAGCTCATACCTGATGTCAAACATATTCTAGCTGTGGGACCCTAGGAAAGTTACTTTACCTTGAGTACCTTAGTTTCCTCATCTGTAAAAGGAACTGGTGAAGGAAATGGCAAACTGCACCAGTATTTTTACCAAGAAAACCCCTTCCTTAGGTGTGAGGTCCTATGCAAGTCACTTAAACTCTCTCAGTCTCAATTTCCTCATCTGTAAAATGATGACAATACTACTTACTTCGAAGGATTATTGTGAGTATCAAATGAGATACATGAAGTTTCATTGTCATTTTAAGCTTAAACCATATTGAAATGTTGGGGATAGCTTAAAAGGTAGGACTAAAACTTTTGGGACACCTGCTATATAAAGTGTTATTATCCAACCTAAAATTCTAGATAAGTGTTAGCAATTATTGTGATAGTTTTTACTACCAAGTAAGACTAGATTGTTTTGAAATACGTTTTCTTTGACATTTAGAGCTACAAAGTTGTTCCTCCATAGTTTTACTTGCATTACTACTTGACCCTTAGATGATTTCAGAATGTCAGACATGAAGGTGGGCAGGGCAGGGCAGGAGAAGCCAAGATTTGAGAGTTTAGCTGTCCAAGCATCTGCTTGGTATCCTGTAACATCCTTCACAAGTAAATTACTTTGATACAAGCTCCTTGAGTGCATTTTTGTTGGTATATATAGTACATAGTAGGGTGTCTTAAACCAGGAAGTAAGTACTATTGAAATGATTTGAATTAGTGTTACCCAAACCTGGCATTCCATCTCCCACCAATGATCATTTGCATAGGATTCCCTGTTCTTGGCATGTAGTATTTTCTTTAAATCCCTGACCTCTCTGTAACAATTCTAAATATCAGTTCTAAAGCAGAAGAGCAGTAAGGGCTAGGCAATAGGGATTAATTGACCTGCCCAGGGTCACACAGCTAGGAAGAGTTTGAGGCCAGATTTGAACTCAGTCTCCCCCATCTCCAGATACAGATCTTTCTCCACTGAGCCACCTAGATGATCCTCTTGTCTCTTTTAGGCATTTTCAACCAATTTCTTCCACTGAGCATCATAGGACACACTTTTAAGTCCCTTCATGATCCTATTTGCCCTACTTTGAGCATGGTCTAGGTTGTCAGTGGTCCTTCCAATGCATGGGACATTCAAACTTGAATATAATCCTCTACATATTGTCATAGCAGCATAGAAAATAAGGGGAACTATGGGTTCCCTCATTCAGAATACTATATTTCAATTAATGAAGCTTTAAGTTTACTATCTCTTGCAGCTCTGAGACTGAATGGGGGAGCAAGAATACATCTAGTTAGTTCATTCTCAACTGTAAGACACAGACACATTTTTGATGTCTATTTCTTGATTTATTTAATTTTTAAATTATGCATTTGTTTGTTACACTAAAATTGTCAGGTATCTCACTTCCTCCTCTCCTTGCACCAGAGAGGGCATTATATATATGATGTCTGGATATATATATGTATATATATATGTATACACACACATACATATATATAGATAGATAGATAAACAAGACAGATTATATACATATATAATCTATGTCTTCATTTCAATTTATTAGTTCTTTCTCTGTAGGTGGACATATACAAATAATTTTTCAAATGATGTTTCTATTGCTTTATATAATGTTCTCTTGGTTCTGCTCAATTCTTCACAATTTCATGTACATCTTTTCATATTTTATTTTTTCTAACTAACATGCTCATCATTTCTTGATTTGAAATGGGGGTGGTTTTATTTATTTATTTATTTATTTTCCCAATAACTGGATCCTTCTGCACCCTGGTGATACCCTCACTTTCCAACATAAATGAACTCTCCTTTATCCTGAGACTACTTGCCAAACTGAGATTTACAGGAAGCATTTATTCCAGTGGTTGGGAATGAATATGCCCATATACAGATGAGGTTTGATTTCTTTATGATAGGCTTATGCTCAAGCCATGGTCTTTAGGGGGTTGGGGAATGTTTCATAGAAACTGCAGGTGGCTAGATGAGGGGGGAAATGCTTTATTCCTTTATAAAATGACTACATGGGGATTGTGGAAAAAGAACCTGGGAAGAGAAAAGGAGAATGAGCAGCTGGAAACAAAGAACAAAAACAATAGTAGTAGGAAGATAGTTGCTAATCAGTAGCACTAAATAAAACAAAGAAAAGGCTTCTAGTCCTGACAGTCTGGATTGTATCAGAAATACCACGTGTTGAGATTTTTTTTGTCCTGAAAATCAGCCATTTTAGGGCATTGATAGTATCTTCAAATTAGCTTTAGGAGTGTAGGAATGAGAAGGGCTGGTGGGTTAACTACTCTTGTGCTCAATGTCACATTTTGATTTTGAGTATGGAGAATTTTTAATCCATAGAAGTGACTTGTGATTTATCAGTCAACTCTCAATATGCTACTTAAACATTCAGTTCAGCTATTGAGTTATTAGAAATCATTTGCCGGTCATATTTCTATCAATCTACATGTATCTATCAATAACTTACTATCTAGAGAACACTGTGCCAAGAGTTATGTGGACTATGGAATTTATGACATGATAGCAACCCAAACACTCATTCTGGTTAAAGTGAAAGGCTTATACTCATGAAACAAACAAACAAAAATTAATACTACATTTGATTATAGAATTAATATAGTACAGATCAGTTAGCTGGTTCAATGGATTGAGAACCAGGCCCAGAGACAGGAGGCCCTGGGTTCAAATGTTGCCTCAGACAATTCTTAGACCTTGGGGAAATTACATCCGCCATTGCTTAGCCCTTACTACTCTTCTGTCTTAGAACTAATATGTAATACTGATTATAAGATGGAAGGTAAGGGTTTAAGAAACAAGAATTAACATATTAATAATTTCTTCAAGGACTGGTGATTTCCATTTGCTCTATTATTGGAGATACAGATCATGCTATAATTGATTCTTAAAGTTGGCTGGCCTCAGAGAAGTTAAGTAACATGTCTATTGTCACACAGATTAAGTGAGGGGGACAGGATTTGATTCTAAACCTTCCTGGATTTAGAGTAGTATATATACTCCTCCAATGAAATTCAATTTCCCTGAAGGCAGGGCCTATTTTCACATTGCTTAACGTTTAAAAGATACTTCATTAATGCTTTTGAAGGTCAGCACTCTCTCTGTTATCATTATATCTCACGTGTTTATTAATATGATTAAAACAATAAATTATGTGTAACAACACATAAAAGTTGTAATTTATAAGATGTTACAAATTCTGTAGGCATTCTGATGAGTGGGAGACCAGTGATAGGAGGGAAGGGGAAGAGAAGGCTTCATGGAAGAGACAGAACCTGGAGTACGTTCATAGTAATAGAACTGGAAAGTATCCCTGGTCTAATGCCTTCCCTTTATGGAGGAAGAAACTTAGACTTAGTGAAGATGAGTGAATACCTAAGATCATGGGTAGGGAGTATCAGAGAGAGTATTTAAACTCAAGTCCTCTGGTTCTTAAGGCAGTGCTTCTCACTATACTATGCTGCTAAGGCTTGAAGATTCACTAGGAATAAGATTGAGATAAGGGCTGGGGGCAGTACATTCCTGGTGCAACATGAGCAAGGAATATATTCATCGAATAATAATTTCGACTTGCTTGGGAGCAGATATCTTGAGGGAATTGGATGGACAATTATGATGGGGGAAGACTACAGAGGATTTCTTAATGGGAAAGTATAGGTTAATAGCAGGGGACTAATATGAGAAATACAATGTTTAAGGAAGATTAAACTGAAAAGATGGAATGGAAAGGAGGGGTCTGGTTGAAATTGAGCTAAACGGATTCTTTTGCTATGGCATAAAGTCTGCATCGCAGAAGAAATGCAAAGGTCCCAGAAACAATAATTACATTTAAGAAACTAATATAGTACAAACTGCTTTATCACAATGACTTGCTGATTTGGATTTGTCCCAATTAAGCAGCTCTTTCATTGAAATTAAGTTTCTAAAAATGTTACTGCTACATTTTCTTCTGCTTAATTCATTCAGCTAGAGCTCGATTGTTTGTTATGTATCTTTTTATTCCTGTGTTCACTTGCAACTAGTCATTTAAGATATCAAAACATCAAAATAAATGTAAAATACCACCTTTTGAGTCTCAGCATTTTTCTTTCAAGGAATTTACTTGACTGAATGAATTAAAGCACTCAATAGGATTTCATCACTGTAAAATGTGATGGAGGCTTAGGGGCTACTATTATAAATGTCCATTTATATAACACTTCATATTCACAAACCACTTTCCTCCTAGCATCCCTGTGAGTGAGGGGGCAATTAGTAATATTTTTCTCATTTTACTAACTTCCCACTTTACCAAAACCAAGGCTCATAAGATTTGTTGGTTTGATTTTTTTTTTTTTATTCTCAGTCTTAATCTAGTATTCCAAACCCATGTGCCATCAGAAATAAATAATGGAAACTGCCACATTTGGCAATCAAAAACAAGGGTACAGTGGCAGAGTGGATAGAGCTCCAGGCCTAGGGTTGGGGGACAGGGGTTCAAATTTGACCTCAGACACTCCTTACTTGTATGACCCTGGTTAAGTCACTTAATCCCAATTGCTTAGCCTTTGCCCTTCTTCTTTCAGAACTGATACTAAAATATAAAGTAAAGATTTAAAAAAATAATATAACAAATAAAAAACAAGGGAAGCGTGATTCATAAGTCCTAGTAGAGTATGCTTTCCATTAGACCAGATGAGGTCAAACTATAGATTTTTAGAAGTTACCATCTCTATAAAGGGCCTCCATATCACAGTGATGCAGAGAAAGGGCTAATCAATGCTTTTAGATCCAGATCATTGCGGCGGGCCCCCTGTCTCAAGAATCATTGCCCGACATTCTTCCTAGGATATTACTGCTAAAATCCAAATATATGTGTTGTCTTCCATAGTCCAAGAAAACACTATTGACCCACTCTCATGAGAGCAGGTGTTTCCATTCATGAGGCAGATGGTTGAGGCCACAGGTGCTGTATGTGGCCAGAGCGTAGAGTCACACCTACAGGAAAGTAACCCATGCCCTAGAACCTCATTAGCCTCTTTAACAAGCCATGAAAGCTGTAGGGCTAGCGTTGGTCTGTCCAAAGATTTATACCAGAATGCTTAGGAAGTGTCCAGCTGTTTAGAAAGCACATGTTACTCAAATATACACAATTCAATTAAGATGCCTTAATAAATATTCTTTGGGTTATTTTTTAAAATTTAAAATATAAATTTCACTTCTCAGAATGAAACGCTTCATGTGCTTTGCAATCCAGCGAAGCTGGTCTCTTGGATGCTCTCTTTCCAACTCTGGACTCCACTCAGCATTTTGATTAGCTCTCCCTCCTCTTCTGTGCTTCCGGGTTCCCTGGCTTCATTCGAGTGTCACCTGGAGCCCCACTTTCTGCAAGAAACCATTCCCAGTACTCCTTAATCTTCAGAAGTGCCTCCTCTCCGAGACTGCCCCCCTTAAACTTGTCTCTATCTATGGTGTACAGAGTTGTTTTCGTATTGTCTCTCCCATTACACTGTGAGCTCCTTGAGAGCCAAGGCTATCTTTCTCCCTTTCTATGTCTTTTCAGTGACTAGCACAGTACCTGACAGGGAAGAGCCACCCAACCCGTTTACACAGGAGCCTAGAAACTGAAGCCCAAAGAGCTTAAGTAGGAGAATGGAAAAAGAGTAAAAGTAAGAAACATAATCCATTAGAGATGGATGGAATACAAGTGGATTGAAGAAAAGAATCTGTTTCTTCATTGTTTTTACTGAATATAAAATCTGGAGTTTCACAGGAATTAATTCATAGGCCTAGAGCTCCTAAGTATGTAAATGTAAGAGCAAGGCAGCACCTTGAATAAAGCAACAGATCTGGAGCACCTAGGTTCAAATCTGACCTCAGACACTTCCTAGCTGTGTGACCCTTGGCAAGTCACTTAACCCTGAATGCCTAACTCTTTGTCACTTTTAGAATTGCTACTGACAGAAGGTAAGTTTTTATGTTTTGTTTTGTTTTGGTTTGGTTTGTGTTTTTTTAAAGAATGTAGGGGACAGCTGACTAGCTTAGTGGATTGAGAGCCAGGTCCAGAGAGGGGAGGTCCTGGGTTCAAATTTGACCTCAGACACTTTCCAATTGTGTGACCCTGGGCAAGTCACTTAACCCCCATTGCCTTGCCCTTATCACTCTTCTGCCTTAGAACCAATACCCAATATTGATTCTAAGATGGAAGGTGAGGGTTTATAAAAATAATAATAAAAATAAAAAAGAATGTAAATGTAGAGGTGGAAAGATCATTAGAAGGAATTTAATAAACTCCTCTCATTTTATAGATGAGGAAATCAGTGCCCAGAGAAGTTCTATGACTTGTCTAAGGTCACACTGATAAGAAGTAGCTGATCTAAAATTCAAACCAAGTCCTTTCCTGACACTTCTGGTATTCACTGTGTAGAATTCACATCCTTCAAAAGCAGGCCAGAGATTTTATAAGTCTTGTTTCCCTGCCTGTTAGTTTGGAGGCTGAGAAGGAGTGGGTCCAGAATAGAGAGGGTATTGGCAGCCCCCTCATTCCCCTTTCTCTCATGCATATGCCCTGCAGTTGCTTTTGCTAGAGCTGCGGCTGCCATCAAACAGCTGTTTGAAGGCCCCAAAGGTCTGGTGTCTAAATGAATTTCCTGAATATCATGAATATCCGTTTTATTCTGTGAGCTGGTCAGCAGAAATGAAAGCAAAGCAACATCAGTTGCCGCCATCAAACAGTGAGCTGCCAGGAATTCAAGAATGCCGACACCAAAGCAGGGTAGAAAGCCCGGAGGGAGATTTCTGAGGCTTCCAAGGCTCTCCAGCCAATCGGATCGGGGTTTACTCTTTCGGCCATGTGACCTATCTCACTCAGATACTTTGCAGTCATTCTGCAGATGTTTCAGGTGCAGGCGGAAAGCAGTTGTTTGTGCTTTGTTCTGGTGATGCTGGAGAGGGCACTTGGTGCTAAGCATCCTGGTCTGCCTCCTCAGCTCCCCACTCCCCAAATCATCGCTTTATCCCATGTAAATGACATGTGTGACAGGGAAGGCAATCCATGCAGACTGCTTTTCACTCTTTAAAAGCATTATTTAAATGATAACATGGATCTTTAAGGATATAGGGCCTTTCTCTGAGGAATTCAATACATAGGCTCACCTCCCTCTTTTATCCCCCCTGGTTTGGAAATGTTGAAATAAGTGCACAAAGGATGCATCCATCAGCCGAAATAGATATTCCCTCTCATACACAGACAGACAAACACACCACTCCACACACACACACACACACACACACACACACACACACACACACATCAGAGGACCCTATGTGCTCAGCTGTTTAATGTGTGTGCCCTGTAGTGAATCAGTATCTGAACGTGGAGTGGCATTTCTGTAGCTCCTTGTTGATTTTAGACTAGTTTAGGTGTTGGCCACCGAATTGAATTCTTAATTTAATTCATTTATTTTTGACACGGCCAGCCTAGCACAGTGTGAAGGAAAGAAAATTCATAGTAAAGTGTAACATCAGGAGACTCTAACTCTAATATCTTCTTAATAACAAACGCTGGTGTAGATGCAAGAGATATTTTATTTACATGTACTCTGAACTTGTACAAGGCAGAAATGGTGCTTCAGAGCCCATTAAGTCAAATGATTTACTGAAAAGAAGCACAGGCAGGGAGGTACTCATAATTCCTAGATGCTGTTAACAACATTTAGGAAAGGTAGGCTATCACAGTGCTGACAGATTTTATTTTAGGGGGAGAGTAGATGGGAGTAAGCAACTTTTACTCATATGTTCCACCAGAAATGCCGATGAGTTAAGAGAAAGAGCATTCATTTTACCATCTAGAGAATGACTTGTTGTATGATAAGAAGAAAACAAGGTCATTTATCTAGGAACAGAGTTCAGTAGCCATCATGTATAACCCTTTCATTTCATAGATGAGGTAAGGCAATTTAAAAAACTTGCTTATAAAAACCTGGTAATAATTGGCAGGCTTGGGATTAGAACTCTCATCCTTTCCCTTTAACTTCCATGGAGAATTCAGCCTTGTTTCAGTGAGACCACAGAGCTTCCTCTGTTTTAGTGTTCTAGTTGACTGTATTGGTCCTGAAGACTGACAGTCTTGTCAATTAAGACAAACTAGTTGGAAGCAAAGGCTAGGTCACTGGAATTGGAGTTAAGAAAATCTGAGTTTAAATCTGACTTCTGACAATTACTGGTTGCATGATCCTTGCCAAGCCCTTAACCTCTACTGCCTTGGTTTCCCCATCTATAAAATGAAGATAAATGAGAACATCAACCCTGTAGGGTTGTTATGAACACAAAAATAAGGAAATTTTGGTAAAATACATTGTAAACTTTAGATTATCCTGATCATTACAAAATCAACACTCCTTTGATTCTTATTGTTCCTCTGATCATGGAAATGCTGCAAGTCAGACACAAGAGCCTATCCTTTTTCAGTGCCATCATTTCTTCCTTCCAGAGTGTACATGCCAAACCACTTAGCAGAGGTAGAAGCATTTTATTTATCGAATTGGTAGAAATTGCACACTTAGTGACCGTAACACCCTAGTAATAATACATATCATCTGCCTACCAGTGGTGATGTTAGTGGATCCCTTTATTATGAAATCTTACTGCCTGTAACCTATAATTGTCATTCTCTAAATTGTGTTGCCACCATTCTCCTTACTCAGCTCAGCAAAGTTCAAACTTTTTCCTTTTACTTGTAATATCCATTTTCCAAAACCATATTTCCTCTTTCCTCTCCTCCCCCACCATCACTGACAGCATCTGAGAACAACTTTAGAAGTCAGAGGATCTGCATTTAAATCCTGGCTCTAGTTACTTAATACCAAAATGACCTTGGGCAAGTTCTTTAAATCTCTAGATCTTGATTTTCCCTTTTCTGAAAGGAGATTAGGTTCATGTACTCTAAAGTATTTTAAGCATCAAATCCTTTGATCATGGGAAGTGTTCTGTATCATTCACAACTTTTCCTAATTTGACCTCAAACCCTGATAGTCATCCTAATTACTATTTACTACTCCCTAACTAATATAATTGACTCAGGGCAGGGCTCTTCTCATAATTGTTCTTATCTTCATCTTGTTCTCCATATCTGTCAGGCAGTTCATTCTTATATATCCTCTAGGTATCCAGCTCTCAAATATTCTTCAACATCCATCTAAAGTTTCAACTCTCTGGGGCAGCTGGGTAGCTCAGTGGATTGAGACTCAGGCCTAGAGACAGGAGGTCTTAGGTTCAAAGCCAGCCTCAGACACTTCCCAGCTGTGTGACCCTGGGCAAGTCACTTGACACCCCCCTTGCCCACCCTTACCACTCTTCCACCAAGGAGCCAATACACTGAAGTTAAGGGTTTAAAAAAAAAAATAAAGTTTCAAGTCTCACCAATCCTCTATCAAAATCAGAACAGTTGATAGGGAGCCAACCTTGGAGCCTGGAATAAGATAATAACAGCTAACATTTACATGTCTTTGTTATCCTATAAGACCCTCTCTACAACCCTTTAAGATAAGTACTAGGAGTGTCCCAATTTTATAGATAAGGAAAATTAGACAAACAGAGACTGAATGACTTATCCTGGTTCTTACTATTTTGAGGTGGGATTTGAACTTAGATCTTTTTTATTTCAGACCCAGCCTTCCAACCAACTGCAGCACAGCCTACTTTCAAGTCTTGCCTCTACCATAGACTAAGGTGTGACCCTAGAGAAGTTGTTTTACCTTTCAGTGTCCCAGACAACTCTCTAAATTGTGTAGAATATGAAAATCAGCTTTGGGAAAGAACATTTCCTCTCTTGAGTATTCCTCTACCAGAAAAATAAACCATCTAGTATCTGTCTACCTAGCACTTAAAATCAATAGAATTTGGCACTTAAATACATTTAATTAACATTCATATCTTTCTATTTGTTTCACAAATGGTAATTTTCTCTCCTGAACTAGACTGCTCCTTCTTTGAAGGTAAGGACCATGGCTTCCATTATTACTTTTGCATCTCATCTGGTCCTGAATCCCCTTCACTTCCTTTGAAGTGAAAGCAGCATAGTCCTGTAAACAGAGAAGACAAGGTGATTGTAAACTTACATTTGATATAAATGTTGTTAACTCTTGAAGACTAGAGCTCTCTCTGATTTCATTAGTACAATGGACTCCAAAATGATTAAATTTCTTCTACAAATGGAAATCTGTACTTCTGCCACTGAGAGCCTATACATTCTGTATGCCAACCTCTGGAGAGTTGGAACCAAATTAAGATGTCTTTTGGAAATATTTTGTGAAATCATAAAAAAAAAACAAAAAAAAACAATAAAACATAGATAATATGACCTTTTAAAACTAAATCATTATGTGCTGCTAGCAGAGATTCTTAATAATGGTTTAGTGGCCCTATATTTCCATTTGAGTTTGACAACTGATTGAAAGGACTAAAGAGATTGACTTGTCCAGGGTCACAGTGCTATTAAGTGTCAGAAGCTGCATTTGAACCCAGATCTTCCTATTTTAAGATCAGTGCTCTATCCTCTAAAGCAGTAGTGTCAAATTCGGATAGAAATATATGCCTGTATCAGATTGACTTAGAAGACAACAAATTGATATTATGTATATTGTATTATATTTTTTATTTATTTTTTAAACTATCCCTAGTTACATTTCAATCTGATTCGTGTTCCATTCATGATTTATAGGAACTCTGGAGCATGTTTGACACTTCTGTACTAACCCAGGTTACTACTCTTCTCCTAATTTGCTAAATATCAATTATAATTAATTATATATGGGCTATTCCACAAATTCTATATATTATGGTTACTATGGAAAATAATCGAATTATATTTGTTCTCTAGTGGTTCTCAATCTAAAAAAAATCACTCTATCTGCATGCGTTTTTTAAACATGTATTATGTGCCAGTTGCTGTGCTGAGTTGTTGGGAGGGAGGAAAGAAACAAAGAAAGAAAGAAAGGAAGGAAGAAAGAAAGAAAGAAAGAAAGAAAGAAAGAAAGAAAGAAAGAAAGAAAGAAAGAAAGAAAGAAAGANTGTGAAGGCAAGATGACACAGAAAAGGAAGAGGTCTAGAAACTCAGAAATACATTAAACACACACATATGCATATGTGTGTGTATATATATATATATATATATATAGAGAGAGAGAGAGAGATAGATAGATAGATAGAATGGTATAATAACAAGAAGTTTCATCTATTAACTCCACAAACATACACAATTTCTTTTTAAAGGTTAAAATAAGTAAAACATTAAAGTTTGTGAAAAAAAATACAAAAGCCAGCGGATGACACAAAGGAATAGAAATATAGAGGTATCTTTAAAAGTTTAATAACTCATAATTATATATAAAGTATTGTAAATACCTTATAAAAGAAAAAGAAAAAAATCAGTCTTCTCTGGTATAAAAAGGACCAAAAATTTTTACATGGATTTTCTTGATCATGGGGCCATTGAGCTCCTAACCTCAGCTATGTGGAAGGGATACCTGTATTATGTACCTTCTCTGTACCTGGTATTGTGATAGGCCCTGAGAATGCTAAGACAAACGAAAGACATTAGCCTCAAGGATCTTACATTTTAGAAAATTAAAATGGTCAATTTCTTCCTTTTTTTACATATGTCTTTTATTTTTTGTTCATTTATCTTTAAAATGAATCTGCATTGAACTACAGCTATACTTTGTTCAGTTTTAAACATACAAAAGCATAAATGGAAAATACAGTGCTTTAAAATGAACTTAGTCATTGGTTCAGAGGAAAGAAGAACTAGACTTTGATTCATTACCAGTGTGTTGAAAATTGATTTGAGAAGAACGATATAAGATTATGGGATAGAATGTGAATGGGGACCAGTTTGGGTTGACCTCAGCTCTGATGCTCTATTTGTGTGTGGGGCAGCATGAGTGACACAGGGCGTGAGGAGTGCTTCATAAGATGTAAAAAGAACTGATTGATTTATCGATCTAAGGAAGACAGTCTCCTTGACGGAGACATGCTGTCAAACAGTGGCAGGATGCTCTGCTAAAAGCCCTCCAGATTGATTACCCTACCTGGCACCTGATCCCTCATCACTTTGGCAGGTGAAGAGTTCTGGAAATGTACTCACAGCTGCATTAATAAGATAGGAAGGGAACAAACAAGAGAGACGGGGTTAGGCTGAGGAAGAGATTTCTTACAAGCTCTGAATTTCCTCAAAACCTCAAAATCTTTCAAATGGTGTGAAATACACAGGCAGAAAATGAGACAAAATAGCTAATCCAGCTGAAAATGTGTGTGGCAGCAGTGACACCTCATAGTCCTGAAATTCTGTGATTCGGTTTTCCCATCTGTTACCACTTTGAAAATTTGACTATTCCTCTTTGAATTCTTATGTAATTAGAGTATGCTTTGGAAATAGTCTGTTAAGAGAGACACCTGGTATGATACACTGAATGCTTCTCCTTTGATCCACGCTAAGAAATATCTATACACAACTCATGCATTCTACTGTGCTAATCAAGAAGAGCACTCTTAAAACCACCAAATTTATTTTTGTGTACACACATGTTACAAGTATACCACAACTGACTAGCAGTCGGAAGGATGAGGTCCAACAACACATCAACACCCACATTGTTAGATCACTGGATGTCAAAATGTGAGCAAGTAATAAGGCAAGAACAATGAGATGAATTGACATGGAATTGAAAAAAGGGGATTTACCCAGTAAAGACCATTAAGCCTGTGGATCTTCCACAAACTTGTGGAATTAGATGCTACTTGGCTGGAAAGATAATTCTTTGAAAGCTGAAAAGAACACATTTGGTGACTGATATCTCAGTCTTAGAATTGTAGAGTCTGAGTAGTGTAATCTCAATTTAATCCAATGAGATGCCCTCTCTAAAATTCCTGAAAGTGGTTAGCCAACATTGGCACAAAGACTTCTGGTTCTAGAGAATTCATTACCTCACAGAAAGTCCATTTCACTTCAGTGTAATTAATATGTAGAAAGATTTTTTTTCCTCCCTCTTGTCTGACCTCTTCTGAAGGCCTATTCTGAAGCATCATCATATCACAGAAGTAATATAGCTTCTCAAAAGCCATGACAGTAGAATATAACCCCTTAAAGAGTTTACTGTTTTGAAAGATACTTTGATGGACTTTATGATTCTTGAGTTAGGACCAGCCTAATTAAGCTTGGAGATGTTCATTATTAGATTAGTTATAAGACGATGAGATTTTTTTCTTTTTTTTTTTTGTTTGGTTTTGACCATAGCAACTCTACAAAATAGTCTACAAAGTTATATAGTGTTTGTGATTTATTGGCAGTGAAGAAAACACTCATAATTCTGAATCCATAGACACTTGAATTATTGTAATATTCCTTCCAGTTACTCTAAATCTGGATTGATCTCCATAGCTTTAACAGAGGAACTAAGTTCCCTTCTGGAGTCAAGGAAAAATTTAATCCCTCATATCTTTTGAAAGTCAACAATATGAGCTTGGAAAAGACATTAAATATCTTTGTTTCTCTTTTCTAGAAAATGGTGATAATGACATTATCCAACTGATAGCACTATTTGTGAAAATCAAAGGAGGTAACCATATGACTAAGTGTATGAAATGTGTTTGTAAACTGACATCTGCATACATTATTTTCTTTCTCAAATAATATTCACTATATTGCTCTATATTAATAAATCATGAATAATATTACATTCATGAAGTATTACATGAAAGGGGAGTTAAAGATTATTTTCTTGAAGCAGAAAACATTTCATATAAACAATGATGGACTCAGAAGTCCAAACTGATATTTCTAGAGTTCAGATTTGACCATGTCACTCCTCTGCTCATAAAGTTTCAGTGAATCCCTTCTGCCTTTAGGATATGGCATAAACTATGTTCTGGTATTTAAAGACCTTAATACTATGGCTATAACTTACCTTTTCAGACCACTTTCACATTATTTGTTTTTATACTTCTCACATTCCAGGGAAATTTGTCTACTTATTTCTAGAATATAACATTTTAGTCCTTTAAATATTTGTTTGTTTGTTTGTTTTCCCAAGTTCTTTCCAAAAGGGCTAAAATTCATTCACTTTACATTTTTTGATCTTAAAATTCCTGGCTTCCTTCAAGGTTCAGACCATATACTATCCATTTCAGGAAGTCATTCATGATCTTACTTTCCTAAATTATTACTGTCCTTCCTGAAATTAAGCTACATTAAATTTATATAAATTTTGTCATTATTTTCTCGTGTGATGTTTCATCCCAATAGAAAATAAGCTACTTGAAGCCAGGAACTATTTAGTTTTTGTTTTTGAAGTTCCAGTTTTTAACACAATGATTTCCATTTGGTAGATTATTAAACAAAAAAAAATTAATGATAGAATAAGAAGCTAGAAGCATAGGGAAAAAATTGAAGCTTAGATAGGAATTAGGGGATCAGGGCCAAGACTACAATAACACTTAATTGTCTGGGAGCAAATTTATTCCTATGGCTGCCTTTTTGGCTTTTATTGAATGAATACATGAAATAAGTGCCTGATCTTTATCTGCTTTCCCAAGTGAGATTCTCTATTGAAAAGAACCATTTGATGAGATGTCAGTTAGCCCTGCATGAATTTGGTTGATATAAGCTACATTTTTCCTGCCCCTGATCAAACCTTGATAAGGAGACAGGTAATGTTATAGAACAGCAGTGATGGGAAACCAAACTCATGTGCAAATAGTTAATAAAACCTTGAGAGGTTTTCCTATTCATCAATCTATTTTCTTCCACATGTTCTCACTCCTCCTAACTCTATTACTGATTAGCCCTAAAAGATAAGTGATGGAAACTCAGGCTCATTCTACTTTTATGCTCTCACATTCCTAGAATTCTAATGTCTTGTCATTCATGTTTCACCTGAGTATCTCCTCCATCCTTAATCATTTGATTAACTATACTGTGAGACTGAACTGGTCTGGGAAAAATTGTATTTTAAGACAAAGAATGATTAGATGGTACAGGATCTGGTAATTTTTGACCAACCTTGTGGACTCTAATGGATCGTGCATTTATCTGAGCTCTTATTATGTCCAAATACATGCCCCTTCCTTTTAACACAGAGATGAAAAGTTCTTGGCATTAAAATGTGGATGATTTTTAAGCTCCACTATGAAGAAGTCTACCAAGAAGGGGAGCCAGATTCTCTAATATTAAGACATATAGAGATGAAGTTGGCTGATAAACAAATGAGGCAATTACACTACTAATAGAAACTCATGAATTTATGAAAATGTCATCTTTTAGAGCTCTCCAGGGCACTGGTTATCATAAATTTAAAACAAAAATTCAAAAGACTGGACCTCTCTATTTTGGGGCAAGCCCTGCTTTCCCTGGTTTTAATGGATCTGGTCTTCAAGCCTCCAACAACTCCTGATAATATTATCTGATTTAATTGCCTTCTGTCTCACCTTGATTAACCATTAAGTCTTCCCTAATCCATATCTATTTTATATTTGATTAGCCACTATGCTAGTTATTTGTTCTGAAATGTGTATTAGTTAACTTCGACTACCCTTTATATCAATGGCTTCCCCAGCCATTCTCTAGATTGATGACCCTTTTACCCATTCAGATTTTTCAATATAGCAATAATGAAGGCTACCTTAAAAACTTTAATCAAACTATGACTGGTTTCTTTGTGTAATCTATTTATATATTGACAAAAAGTCCCAAAGTGACCAATGAATAGAATATTAGAATATTAGAAATGGAATGGATTTTAAGGATCATATAGCTTAATTTCCTCCTTTTAAAGATGTTGGAGGCTCACAAATGAACTGACTTGTCCAATGTTAGAGCTAGGACTAAATCCAAAGTATTTTAACTTTTAAGTCCAATTCTTTTCCAAGATATAATACTCCTTCCAGAAATACTCAGTTAAATCACTAGTGAGTTGCTTTATGTCTCAATGATTGTACAGGGGCCTAAGTGGATTTACTCTTTCCAGCAATTTCTTTTTTTGTAAGAATCAGTGTTATAAATTTAAACATCTGAAATTTTTTAATCAGAAAAGACCTCTGACTCATTTTTATTTCTTTATTATGAAGATGTAAGCATCTTGAATTGTGAGCATTAAAAAAATATATTCCTGATTGGCTAATAAAATAATGCTGGCTTCCCACCTCTTTTACCCCAATGTTATCAGCAGTAAACGATAAAGTATCCCAAAGAGAAGTAAGAAAGGGAAAAAGAACCTATCTGTAAGAAAATATTTATAGCAGTTCTTTTTCTGGTGGCAACGAACTAGAAATGGAAGGAATGTCCATCTATTAGGGAATGGATGGACAAGTTTTGTTATATGGTTGTAATGAAATACTATTTTGCCATAAGAAATGGCAAACAAGATGATGACAAAAAAATCTTTAAAGACATATGAAGTGATGCAAAGTTAAATGAGCAGAACCAGGAAAATATTGTATAGAGAGTAACAACATAAAGTATGATGATCAATCATACTGTGAATGATTTCATTATTATCCACAAGGAAAGGATCCAGGACATCTCTAAGTGATTCATGATATAAAAGGATATCCATTGCCATAGAAGTAACACAGTTCTAATATAGATTAAAACATTCTATTCTTCAATTTATTTTCTACATGAATTTTCCTTTAGTGTAAGCAATATGTAATTTTACAATATGATGAACATAGGAAATATATATTATAAGATAATATATGTACAGTCTATATCATATTTCCTGGCTTCTTAGGGAAGGTGAAGGAGTGGGAGAGAATGATTGTATGGACTACAAAATATCATAAAATAAATAATAGAAATTGTATAAATGTGTAATATGGAAAACAACAATTAAAAAAATAAAAAAAAGGAGAAAAGGAGAGCAATCAATTCCTGTGCAATATTTATCAATATCTGAGTTACCCATTCACTAGAAAATCTGACTCATTAGAGTGACTACAAGACACAGACTTGTTGACAAAGAATGCAGATGAAATCTTCCCTAAATCCCTATAACCATATCCAGCATGGTGTGGAAATGATCCCATCTTAAATTTTATAGGTTGACAATTCTGACAAGATCCAACAACTACCAGTCTTAAATCGTTTATCTACTGTCCCAAATCTGGTCCACTTCAGGTTAGAAAAACTCATCAACAGCATGTTTTGCTTAGAAAAGTGTTTTTTGTTTTGTTTTTAACCTCAGTAGGCCAAGAATATCATGGTCATGGAACATAACAAGAGTCAGTACCTGCCTTAAAGACACCATAGGCACTTAAAGAACCCTTAAAGCACGATTCTTCTGACCTTTTCCCATTCATTACATTATACATAGCATATAGCCCTGAACATAGCAGGGACCCTTTTTAAATGTTTTTTAACTGAATAATTGTTTTGCCAAAGCAAATTTTCTATAAAGGTACTGTGTAAGACTCCCCTACTGCTGAAAATGAAAATATACAATGTTATGCCATTTAAATTATTTAGATTTCAGTTTCCTCATCTGTAAAATAAGTGGAACTGATGAGATGGCTTTAAGGTACTTTCCAACTCTAGATCTGCAATGCTATAAAATTATATATGTGACAGCAAGCTTGATAACAAGATATAAAGGAAGAAGAGGTGATTTCATTAATTTAATTTAATTAATGTAAAAGTGACATTTGGGGGCATTTAAGTGCCTTTGTCTTGGGGAAGTGAAGGACAAAACTTAATACTGAATTTCAGAAAGGACATGCTAGGACAATCAACTTTTTAGATTTTCAGAAGACTTGAACACACCATTGTATTCCAAAGTCAGGTCAATTATCAAGAAAATTTTTTTTACAGGAAAGAAGGGTCTGTGGATAACTGCCTCTCTATCTCACAACTGTAATGTTTTGTAACAGGAGAGTTCAAACAATGTCCCTACCTGCTATATAATCATGGAGAGTGGCAGTTACTGCAGTTTACTACCAGCCAATGAAGCACTCATAATCTTTTAGTAAGCCAGGATTGATGTGAAGAAGACAAACATAAGAAAGTGGAACTTGGGACTATGGAAAGTGAGCTGATTATTGTTTCTCTGGTCAGAAGTAATATAGTCTTCTTTAACTTAACCCCTTGTATGCTCTGGAAAGGTGACAGCTCTTCCATTGATTGATATTCTTAAAGTTCCCAAAGATCTTTTCTTATCAGCTCTGTTTACTGAATTTTAATGGAAAAAAAAAAGCGAGATTAAAATGAATAAAATGAAAAGGTTGAGGGGAAAGTTATACATATGAATCATTTATTTTGATCTGAACAAAGTATATAATTTTGTCCCTTATGAATTTCACTGCCCATTCTCTCCAGTAGATAAGGTAATTGCACAACATATGTTGACCTTGAATAAATTTAAATTTTTTCACTTAAAAAAAGAGAATAACCACATATTTTTCTAATGTTAACCTAAATTAAAAAAAAAAGTCAAGGGACATTTATATTTTGCAATAACAACTGATGCACTCTCTTTAGCTGCATCACCACTCATCAATGTTCCATGCTATTTTTTTTAATAACGCTTGTCATTCTGTGGTTTAAATAATTAAAAGAGATTCACCCAAGTAGGAAGAAGAATAAAGAAGGAAGAAGAAAAATGCCAGACAGATGTATAATTATCTCTCTCCCCACCCCCAGGCCTAGTAAATGTTTACATTTAGTAATCTGAGATCTACTTAAGATTCAAACTGTCATTTGCCCTGAAAAAGAGCAAAAATTATGGTAGCAATGTTTGACTACAGCTGCTCTCCAATGATTCATGTCACACAGGAACTTGAAATTTAAGCACACAACTGCATCTCAGCCAAAGGGAAGAATATGCTATTTTCATTCTCCAGTGTCCAGAAGAAAATATAAATTATAAATACACTTACATATTCCCTGGATACCACATAACCATTACAGAGTTACCTGTTTACTACAATTCAAGATATAGTTTCCCATAGTGCTATAAGGGTCAAATGTCAGAGATAAAAAAAAATAAGCTCTGGTCACAAATGGTCAGGAAGAAATAGGGGTATAAAATAGGTTGGAGAATGATTCACTGCAATGTACCATTGTTGTGATTTGAAGAAACTCCTGCTCCAACCCCCAGACTCCTCCTGGTAACTTTCCTCAGCTTCTTCTTTTCTGCCACATGTTGCCAAAGGCATTGCTCTCTTTACCTCCATCTAGCCAGAGTATTTATAAAAGAAATAATTCCTTTCTCTTTCCTCCACTATCTTGCCCTTGCCCTGAGGAAACTATAAGATAACTGGGAGGGTTCAGGGACTAATTAATCAAGGCCATAGCTAAATGTGGCTGCTTTGAGCAAATGCTTTACAAAGAATGGTTGCTAGGATTCATCAGATTTTAAAATTGGAGCTAGAAAGGAAGGAAAGAGAAAGGCTAGATTCTGCTTACTGATGTGAAGTCCAGCAGCCCCCTGCTCTATACCTTTACACAAGAGCAGACCTTTAGCAAGTGAAGTAGCCAAAGCGGGGGTAAAGAATCAAATATTTGGGACTAGAATACAAGATGATAGATTATACTTTACAGTTTCCCCAAATTTCTCTATTTTCATATCTGGAATCAGTGTAATTTGAATGATTTTCCAATTCAAAAATTCAAAGCAACAGGGCCTTGATCTGGAGTCACTCCATCGTAGTATTAGGAATTATAACTAAAATATATTAACTGGGGCCCAGAGGAAGTTGGCACAATTATTAGAGTCACCCCACCCATTTATTCTGTTTATTTTATCTTGTACACCTTTAGGAAAATGAGCTGAAAAATGAAAGGAACCCTTTCCCTTTCCTCTTTTCACCTTATAATTTTGGGAATAGTTCTGAGGCCATTACTCAATGCCTCTGGATTCTTTGCTTAAATTCAGGGCAGGAATTTGGAGGAAAGCACCAGTGGTGGTTAGGGGGAAAGGTTAGAAACCTAAGCCATTCACACCTGCTAATTTTTGCATGTTTCTACAGTTCCCCAATCATGAGTAAAGGTATATTTCTTCTCAGTCATCCCTTTATTATGATCTTGGTGCAATGAGAGACCCTGAGAATAAGAATTTTTTAAAAAATATGACCTCTTCAATAATATATCTCTTTCCTACAGCTTGGTGAAAATAAAATATTAACCTGTCCAATTTAAAAGAGGGAAAATGGCTGGGTTATGGGATGTTTTCCATCATATATTTATGTTTCTGTTAGTATATAACACTTTCATGTATTTTCTCTTGTCTTTGGTCTGTCTGCCATCCTGGCATAGATCTCTTTGACTACTTTAGAAATGAGCAGTCATGAGATTTCTGGGAGAGGCATAACATTCTGGAAATATGTGTTTGTTTGGGGGGATATGTTCTTGTTTTTTAGTTTGAATTTTCTCCATATTGTTTTCTGTTTTCTAATTGTTCAGCTTCTAGTAGAAAATTTAATTTCCCTTTTTAATTCAGTAATTATAATTCCATGAACCTTTTCCAGAGGTTTCTGCTCTTTTAATTTTCACTCATAGGTTCCCCCACTTACCCTGAAATTTAGGACTGCATTTTGGCTGAAGAATGAGCCTGGTAGGTCTAGAAATTCAAGTGGTTTTCATGTCATCCCAGCTCAAGGAAAAATGTTAATGTGTCTTGATAGGACATTATTAAATCTTTATGAGGGCATAAAAGCAATAGTAGGACAGGTAAGTAAGAAGTACTATCTTTCAGATCTGATTTGGAAAACTAGTCTTTAGAAGTTCTGGCATTTAAGCTGGGAAATTCAAACACGCATATCATTTACCAACTTTAGTATCTTCAGTGTATCTCAAAATATGCTTACAAATCTATCTCAAAGACTGATCTGCAAAATTCATTCAAGAATATATTGTAAAGAATCCCCAAACCAAACTAACAGAAATTGCATAATTATCTCAATAGATGCAGTAAAGGCCTTCCACAAAATACAACTCATTCCAAATGAAAACACTAGAAAGCATAAGAATAAAAGGACCTCTCCTTAAAATGGTAAGTATCTAAAATGATCAGCAAGTATCATCTGCAATGGGGATAAGTTAGAAGCCTTCCCAATAAGATCAGGAGTGAAGCAAGGATGCCCATTATCACCATTATTTAATATTATACTCAAAATGCTAGCTTTAATGACAAGAGAAGAAAATAAATTAAAGGAGCTAAGAAGGTAATGAATAAACTATCACTTTTTTGGATGATGTGATAGCATACTTAGAGAATCCTAGAGAATCAGCTATAGAAACTACTTGAAATAATTAATAACTTAAGCAAAGTTGCAGGATACAAAATAAACATACATAAGTCATCAGCATTTCTATTCATTTCCAACAAAATCCAGCAGCAAGAGTTAGAAAGAGAAATTCCATTTTAAATCTCTTTAGACAATATAAAATACTTGGGGATTTATTTGTCAAGACAAACACAGAGATTGTATGAGCACAATTACAGAACACTTTTCACACAAATAAAATTAGATTTAAATAAACGGAAAAAACATTAATTGCTTGTTAGTCTGAGCTAATATGTTAAAAATGAAAGTCCTACCTAAATTAATTTACTTATTCAGAGCCATGCCAATCAAACTACCAAAAAACTATTTTAAAGAACAAGAAAAAATAATAGCAATATTCATCTGAAATAACAAAAGATCAAGAATATCAAGGGAACTAATGAAAAAAATGTGAAGGATGGTGACCTAGTGGTCCCAGATCTAAAACTTTATTATAAAGCAGTAATTATCAAACAATCTGGTACTGGTTAAGAAATAGAAGGGTGGTTCAATGAAATAAATCGGGGATAAATGACCTTATCAAACTAGTTTTTGATAAACTGAAAGATCTAAACTTTTGGGATAAGAATTCACTATTTAACAAAAACTGCTGGGAAAATTGTAAAACAGCATGGCAAAATTAGGTTTAGATCAATATTTCATATCCTACCAAGATAAGGTCAAAATAGGTATATGCTTTAGATGTTAGGGGAACTTAGAATACTTTGCCTGAGATCTATAGAGAAGGGAAGAATTTATGACCAAACAATGTAAAATGATCTTTACAAGATGCAAAATGAATAATTTTGACTGTTAAGTAAAAAAGGTTTTTTACAAACAAAACCAATGTAACCAAGATTGGAAGAGAAACAACAAATTGGGGGCAAACAATTTTTTATAACAAATTTCTCTCACTTCTCAAATATATAGATAACTAGGTAAAAAATTTTTAGAATCGAAGTCATTCTTCAACTGACAAATGGTCAAAGGATATGAACAAGAACTTTTTAGATGAAGAAATCAAAGCTCTTTGTTATCATATAAACACATGTCCTAAATCCCTCTTGAATAGAGAAATGCAGATTATAACAACTCTGAGGTACCATCCCACACCTATCAGACTGGCCAATATGACAGTAAAGTGATAAATGCTGGAGGCGATGTGGCAAATTAGAGATATTAATGCACTTCTAGTGGTGTTGTGAACTGATCCAACCATGCTGGAGGGCGATTTGGAAATATGCCCAAAGGGGCTACAAATCCAATAATAACACTATAAGGTCTTTATCTCAAAGTGCTAAAAAAAAGTGGGGGAAAGCACCTACTTTTACAAAAATCTTTATAGCATCTCTTTTTGTGGAAGCAAAGAATTGGAAATTGAAGGATGTCCATCAATTGGGGAATGGCTGAACAAATTGTTATATAATAGTGATGGAATACTATTGTGCTGAAAGAAAGATTAACAAGATGGTTTCAGAAAGAGCTGGAAAGAACTTCCTGGACTGAAGCAGAATGAAATCATACGGATTTGGATGCAACTTTAAATGACTGATCAACAAAAATACATAATGAACCCTAAGTAACTGAATATGGTTGGATTAAAGCTCAGGGAGATTAAGTGATATAATCTATATGATGCTTAAGGCTGCATAAAAGGGTCTTAAAGTATAACCATTTTCACTTCAGTTTTCTCTCTCTCTTTCTCTCTCAGTGTCTTTCTACACACACATCTTTAGTAAGGCAATAAGCACTTTATAAATGTAAATTATGCACATAACATATCTAAATTTGCCATTAGAAAGAGTTGGAACAAGAGTTAGCAACACAGAGTGAATAGAAGGTCTACTAGTATCAGGGTCAAGAATATATTGATTTAATGCCTAACTTCAATAAAATTAGCTTTTTAAACCAGTTAATTTCTGAGGTTCACAAGAAGTTCTCTAAGATTTTATGTAGTAGAATACTTGCTCATTTGTTTTGGTAAAGAGAATTGTCTCATCAAGAGTTCCAGATATGTGTCATAGAACAATGCTAAAAACAAAACAAAACTTTGAGTTTTTTAAAACTTAAAATTCCACTATCATATCTACATAATTAACCGGTCATGTTATTTAAAATAAGTATCTATGTATGAGCATCTACATATTAACTATGAAACTATAATATGCTGATGTGCCTGTAATTTAAAAGGAATCAGATGGTGTAGCTGAATGAAATCAGTTGGTTAAGTTAAATTTGAATATGCCCTGCCACTTGTGCATACAGGTTGTGTTTTCATGGGGATTTGAGTGAAATATATGCTCAGTATATTAGATTTTAGACCACCTTAGATCCAGAGGATTTCATGGTTAAAGATATAAGAATGAATGCTGAAAAAAGGTAGTACTTCTTTCTCCCCTTTGTTTTATCTTATTTTAGAGGTAGCTTGTTTTATCACTGACTTAATTTTCAAGTAAATTTTCAAATAAATTTTCAAATTTTCTCTCTTCTACTCTTTAATCAAAAGAAAGAAAAAAATCAGTTACTAAAACTAATTAACATATCAATGATGTTTGATGATGTACAATAGTATTTGTGGTAATCAATACCTATAATCTTCTATCTCTGTAAAAAAAGAGAAGGAAATTCATTTTATCATTCTGGATGTATTATTTTTAAACCACCAAACTTAATTCATCTATGTATGGCACTACAATTGATTCCTTTCAAAGCAGATTAAATTTTCTGCCTTAAGAAATTTAGCAACAAAATTAACTAATTGGAGAGATCAAACACAAATAGAATACTCTAGAATCTAAATAACGGACCAAAAATTGTAAGGTCTGCTAGAGATGAACTAAGCTAACTTCACTTTATAAAGAAGGAAAATAAGTCATATCATCCAAGGTGATAAAGCTATTGAGAAGCAGAATTTCATTGTCCCTGCTCTGATGGCGTCAATTCTTACCTGCTTCATTCCTGATATTGGGAGGAAAGAAAAAAGCAAAAACTCACTGCTCATATTCCCCACATATACAAATACTGAAAGCCTTAATTTATAGTAGGTTTATAGAAGAGAAAATGTTTTTGGTCACATGAATGGCAGAAATGAATGTCCCTGGATCATATGTGTACACCTAACCATCTAGCTTTGTGCCTTTTTAAACTTTTGACATGATACTAAGCATATAATGTCTGAGGGAGGGACTTTTATTCTCTCCTAAGTTATTTATTTGTATAAAAACAAATATAAATGCACCCAACAGCAGAGCAAGCTAAGCCCTTTGAAAAATATAATTGTAAGATGGTTTTAAGGTATAGAAATGAAAAGTCTTAATGAACATCTGATTTTTTCTTGTTCCTTGTTGCATATCTTAAACATGTTGTCACTTTGAAAACTCTTTCATTCTGCCTTTCTGTGACATGACCATTTTGAAGCCAACCTTCTTTCCTGTCACCAGGAGAAAACTGGAGAAAGGATGTTTCATGTGTCAGATAGAAAAGATGTGGTAGTGTCACTGAAATAAAAGACAAAAGGTCTGTCTTTTGAAGCTGTTATGCATGCACACGATAATACCTGAGAAAAGGGTTAGGGTTGGAGGAAATTGTTCCCAGAGAAATGCTTTGTACAAACACCACAATCTCTGAATAAAGTCTAATAAAAATTAAATAAGCTTTTTTACCTCTCAATATTAGTTCTAAGTAAATTATTATCTTGTCACTTAACATAACCTTCATATATAACCTCATGAGATCATGCAATGTGAACATCACTTTAGTTAAATTGTTCTGGATGATTTTCCCTTGCAAAATGAAGAATATCAAGAACCAAAGTATTTGACCTATATAGGTATTGGACATTAGGCATTCTTTTTACTGGTTTACCAAGAAAATACTTTATTTTGAGAACTAATCTTTAATACCTTATTTTGTGAATATAATCAAAGTTTTAATAAGAATGTAAAAAAATGTTAAGTTTATCTAATCTCTACCCATTCCTCCCTTTCCCAGATACAGAACAGATGACTGCTGATCATAGGACTTACAGATTAATGGAAGCTTAAAAATCATTGAGTTCATGGGGTTTTTAACATGATGTCCATTTTTTATTGATTATTATACTTCAGTATGATTGACCGATTTTGTAACTCTATGTATTTTATTTTATTTTATTTTATTTTATTCACAGCACTGTGAAGATTCTAGAGGCTTTTTAGACTGTAAAATAGGTAGATAATACAAAAAAAAAAAAAACCTTTTACCTTGTCCTGTTATCCAAACTCCATTTTTTACAGATATTAGAAACAATGGACCAGATTTGAATGATTTGTCTAACATTGTTGACCAATAAATTCCAGCCTTGGATTTTAAACTCAGGTCTCATGATTCTGGATCTGTAGCATTTATGACAATATTTTATTAGTTGAATGTCCATTCTAATAATAAGTCCAAGTAAATAGCAGTCCCTCCCCCAAACTTACTTATTATCCTCCAACTTATGATATAGTTTAACATGAACTTGGGACTGCATAAGATTTTAAGTAAAAGGAATGCAAAAGAAAAATCACAGTTTCTGCTCATGAAGAAAAAAATGTCCTTAAACCAGAGAGATGCAGAACGAAGGAAGAAATGAAAGTTTACCTAGCAGATATGCATTTGGATTTTCTAATTCTACTTTCTTTGTTTCACTATTTTTGACTAGAAACGTAATGACATGAAGGTTAGTCTAATGGAGTGATGATATCATGGAGGTATTTGGTAAGAAAAAAGAATCTATTTAAAAGAGATGAAGATAATTTAGAAGGAAAGGTTGCATACTAGAGCAGTGAGAATAGTGCAAAGCAAACAACGGGCATATGGATATTTCCCTTTTCACTAAATATTTTACCAGGGGCTGTGAGAATGTAGAAACTGTAGCAGAATATCTGATATGCAAAAATTGGTACTATATAAAAGTTAGCTATTATTATTTTTATTAATCATTATTATGGACTTAAAAACTTTATTTAAAAAGAACTAATATGAATTTATACATGTTGCTTACATGTCTCTACTTCTTCATTTGCAAAACAGGATATAATAACATGTCACATATATTTTGAGTGTGTTGTGAAAATCAATATCACACACTCAGAAAGAACACTGAAAAATATGAATTACTTCAGAAATAAGGTAATAATCTATAAATTAGATGAGGGAGTTGGAGGGAATGATTTCTTATAGCTCTCATCATCTATGAATCTTTTGTTTCTATTACTGGGAGAAGTCTAATAGCTGTTGAGTGCTTTTGCCTCAGAGTTGTCTCAATCCTCTTAAGTTAGTGAGCCTCAAACCAGACCTTAATAGTAGTCCTTGTTAGAGAACCTTTGGTCAGTCCGATTCTGATTTCCTTTCACCACCATCCACTTCCTCTCCATCAGAAATGAGGTTGCTGTTATTGCTAGAGCACTGTAAAGGCATTTGCCCATGTTCTCATATATGCATATTTATTTATGTGGATATGGTTGGATGGATGGGAAAAAAGACATTTATTAAACTTTGTAGAAAATGCTGAGTAGATAAATAGAAAAAAGCAAGAGATTTCCTACTCTTAAGGTGCTCACATTTTCATTGGAGGAGATAACTTATAGAAAAAAAATGCCTGATAATGTCTGGGCAATACTAAAGGGGGAATTAGAATGACAGATATCGAGGACAAGGGATTCTTAAATGTATCATGCAACTGAAAAACAATCATAAAATCTCAGAATTTGAAGGAACAAATCTGAGGTCCATTTTATATTTGGATCATGAATATCTTCTAAGAGGTTGTAGCCAGTGATCAAACAGTCTCTGCAAAATCATTAATACCCTATATATGGTATCTATATTTACATAATAAAGCCTCACTAAGAGAGAGCAGTACTTACTTGGTGATAGAGATACTAAGAGAATAAAAAATTGGTTCTATAAAAAATAATAAATAGTAACCTTTATATAGTGCTATAACATTTGCAAAACCATATACATACATAGATACATGTACGTATGTATGTGTGTATATATACACACACATATGTGTGTGTGCCATTGTTTTTCAGTTGTGTCAGACTCTTAATTACCCCATTTTGGTTTTGCTGGCAAAGATATTGACATTTCCTTCTCTAGTATCATAGAAGAGGAAACTGAGGCAAACAAGATTAAGTGATTTGTCCATGGTCACACAGCTAGTAAGTCTGAGGCTAGATTTGAATTCAGGAAGAGGAATCTTCCTGACATCAGGCCCAGCATTTTATCCACTGCACCACTTAGTCAAGAGATCTAAAGGGAACTTGTTCTTGGGAGCCAACAATTAGATACTGTTTTGATATTATTTTCTATATAGCTCTTAGAAGTAACTGCACATGTATTTAGGAAATATGACCAAAAAATTTGGATGCATAGTAGTTAGGCTAGAAAATATGCTTATTCTATAAGGATAGCGTAATGGGTTTTTGCATTACAATATTAGCTTAGGCAAACCTGTCAGTTGCCCTGGATGGAATGTTAACGATGGCATGCAGCATGGGCCAGGTGCTAGCTGGCAGTTGGGCTGAGACTATAAAAGCCCCCCAGAAACCCAAGCCTGGGGTCGGTTTTCCCCTGACTTCATCCTGATCACTTGACTACCCCCTTCTTCTGCAAAAACCCTGCATTACAATAGATGCATATCAATCCAACAAAGTAATTGTCTCTTGAACCACTATTCAGGTTGTCCTTCTGCAAAAAGGGATATAGTTTCCCAAGAAATATTAGGGGATTTGACATTTAATGATAAAAATCATTGATATTTAGGGAATATTTTAAACTTCATAAACAATTTAGCTCACCCAAACCTGGTAGGATAAAGAGTATGAGAATGAATATTTCCATTTTACAGATGAAGAACCTAAGGTTCAGTCAGTATCAAAGTCAAGACTCAGTTCTTAATTTTCTGACTCCCAAACAAGTGTTCTGATTGCTTGACTATTCTGCTGTTTATCTCACAGATTGAACTAAGATAGGCACAATGGCATTATCCCTTTGAATACTTTGGAGAGGAAGTAAAGTTTTTGGACCCAGATCAAGTGTCAACATACATGGCATTAAGTTGGAAACTATGATAAATTCTACAGAAACAAAATACAGCTTGATCCCTAATTACAAGAGATGGAAAATCTGTAGTGGTTAAAGATCAAGATGATGTCAGGGAGAAATAAGTTCTTCACCACACTCTGACTATAACTATGATCATCTTACTTTAACATGCATGGTACTGACCTTCTTTGGTACTGTCATTTTCTCTATGGAATTCTCTAAACCAATGAAATTATAAGACTATCATATATTCCTAATTATAGTATATAATTTAAAGGTAATGTATAAATCAATATGTGAATTATTATCAGCAGCAGCATTATTGGTAATAGCTAGTTTTTTATAAAGTATTTTAAGTTTTTTAAAGTCCTTACATATGTTATTTCATTTGTTCCTTACAACTGTGAGGTAGGTACTATTATCATCCCCATTTACAAGTGAAGAAACTGAGGTAAAGAGAGATTGTGACTTACCCAGGATCAAACAGATGGTAAAGCAGTATTCAATCCCTGGTTTTCCTGACTCCAAAACATCTATATACTCTTCACCACCTACCTACCTCTCTGTGAACCTTGGTTTTCTTATCATAATATAGAGATGATAGTCCATATAGTACTAATTTCATAGAGTTTTTGTCAGGCTCATATGATATAAAGTATGTAAAATAACATGCAAGTGTTAAAAGCTATATAAATATTAGTTGAAAGAAATACAGAGAAAGTTATACAAATGGTAGTTTAAGGTGGTGAATAGAGCAGTTCCACATTGTGTCAAAAAAAACTTTGGGTTCAAATCCTACCTTTCAAACTTAATTCCTATATGTCTAGGAACAAGACTTCTCTTTAGATTTAAATTTCTTCATCTCAAAATGATAATAGTAATAAGATAATATTTTGAGGTTTGCAAAGTGTTTTGCAATTACTCTCTCATTCTATCCTTATAATAACCTTGTGAAGTTAGATGGTATTACTGATTCAATTTTACTGATGGAGAAAGTGAAGTTGAGAAAGGCTAAGTGACTTGCCCAGGGTCACATGGCAAGTAATTGTTTAAAGCAGCATTCAATCTCTGGCATTATTGACTCAATTTATTGGAGAATTTATGTCATGACAAGTTTTTTCACATGAGGTAGATAGCACAAGTATGACCATACCTATTTTATAACTGAGGAATACAACCAGAAAGGTTATATAATATGAGGAAAATCATAGCTAGAAAATAGCAGAATTTGACCTTGGACCCAGAATGTATGACCTCAAGTTCTTGCAAGAACCCTCTTAAGAAGATATTATTATTATCTGCATTTTACAGAAGAGAAAACTGAGTTTGAGAGATGATTGAATGACAAAGACCCTGAATGCCATTGATAATATGAAGTTATGTGACAAGGTGCTAAAATAGCTCAAGATCACATGGCCAGTAAATGTTTGAGGCTAGACTTAAATCAGGTCATCTTGGCTCCAAAACCAGTATTCTATTCACATCTAGATGCCTGAATTAATGTCCATGGTAAATAGTATGAACAACTTAACAAGATCCTGGAATTTACTGAAATCTTGGGAGAGAAATATTCTATATTAGCTGGCCATTCAGAATATTTATATCTATGAATATTTATATATATGAAAAAAGATCAAACTGGAAACTTTGTGAGGGTTAGTAAAATAGCATCTTTCCTACTCAGTGATTTAGAGTAAGAGGGAGAAATAATTGTTTGGGGTCATTTTCAGAGTTTGTTGATAATGTGTTTTGGCACTACATTCTAGATTTGAAGTACCATCTCAGTGTTCAATGTGGAATTTCTTTATGCCAAAGAATTTTTGGATCTTTGGAGATTTTATTTGATGTGGTATCTACATCATTTGGGTCTGCACAAGGGACTCTTGGTTACATCAACAGGCATCTACTAAGCAACTGTGAATAGTAAACTAGAGTATAAGTTTCAAAGGTGAAAATGAAACAAAACAGAACAACATGGATAGCAATACCAAGTTATTTCAATATTGCAATATTTACCCCTCCATTAATGCTCAACAGTCAATTAATAACTGTCATTTATAAAAAGCTTTAAGGTTTACAAATAGATTTGCATATATTATCTATTCTTCACTACAACCTTAATATATACTATTAATGCCATTTTACAAGTGGACATTGAAACGAAGAGAGGTTAAACAACTTGACCTTGGTCATACAGCTATTAAGACATAAAGGAGGTATTTGTAAAATGTTTAACAGAGAGCCTGTCATTATTAAGGACTCTATAAATGCTATGATGATAATTATTAATTACTGCCTGATGTAGGGTATGAACTCATGTCCTATTAGCTCCAAGTCAAAGAGTCCATCCATCAAGTCACACAGTCCATCATGGTGTCATGGCAAGAAAGTTCAAACCAAACCAATTGGCTCTGGATGCATAGACTGTGAGGTTTTTCAAATAAAAGGAAAATCACTAATGATTGAATAGCAATGCCAATGCCAATGTTATATGCCAGGGTTCTATTCTAAGATGGACATTTTCATTTAAGAAACATTCATCAACAGCCTTAATTTTGTCCCTCATACAAATTACAATGTCCTTTGTGAAATCTTGCTAAAGAGAAATTTGAGTTCAGTGTCAACATACAGGGATACATAGAGATAGATTCTCTTTTGTATCCAAGAAGTCTCTAAGCCAGGATGATTTGGATACATTTTTACATTGAATAAAAGAAAACTTGTCTGGAGGAAGAATAGCCTAACTGTGTGCTCAAATTTGTAAATCAATGCTGGTATTAACTTGAGCATAGTCTCCTAACTATGTATTTTCCTAACTACAAACATAGACCCCTTATTCAGAAATGAGTAATGGTATTAGCCCTGAGAACTACTACTGAAATTAGAGAAGACTGGATAAACCAAGTTCAACAAAAATCTTTTGAGTCAATTGATATAGGACAAGTCCCTTAGAATGACAGATATTATTTGGTGACCTCAACAGTTCAATGCATCTAGTTCATATTCAGAGGTGCTGGATATTATATTGCAAAAGATAACCTAGAAATTCCCCATTGGATATTTATCCACTTTGTTATCATCCTTCTTCATGTTCTCTTGACACTGTTGGAAATCATCAGCATATTTAGAGATCAGTTATCTCTCAAAAATGGTGTGGTGACTTGTTATTCATCTTTCCTATGACATTTTTTATCATGTCATCTACATCCCTTTATAACTCCTCATTTTTAGTGTGTTATAGACTTCTAATGGCTACTATTTGCCTTTCTTTTGCCCTTTGGGTGATTCTCCACTTCAATTCTTTGGAGACTGTGGTATTTTGAGAAAATGGCCTTTAAAACAAATGCAGTGATTGACCCAGTGACTAAATTGTGTCTGTCTTAAGTGCAGCACAATTACATAGGCATATGAACTTCTCAGTAATTATGCTACTTCTAAGACAGCCAGAATTATATTGAGTTTGAGAAGAATGGTATCTTAGGACCCAAGGAAGAGATAACACAAGTACACTAGTGGCTATGAGAAATATGATCTCTGATCTTATACCAAAGTATAATGATTCATATTTGAAATATTTTTGGCAAAGATTCCAAATCCTGATTCTTTCAAAGAATAAATTATAGTGATACCTCATATAACCTTAGTATCACAGATTATTAATTCTGAAAAGGACCGTGGAGATCATCTGCTCCATATTTTATAGATCAACTATCTGAGCTGAGAGGTTCAATGATTTTCCTCAGGATGTGTGATAAATCCAGGAATGACATTGTTTCCAGTATTCTAAATATCCTCCCTTCTTACATTAAAAACTACTAAAAGGTAGAGACCCACTCTGTATTTCTCCTTGTCAGGAATTTAATAATTACTTTCCTTCAACAATAATTATAAACTCTAGCATTATTGTTGTATGATTCTATATAATGAATGCATTCTATATAAACTTATCAGAATATAACACATTATTACATATAAGTGACTCATGAAAAACAGTTTTCATGTTTAGCTTATATCTCTTGAAATATACCAGGTTTATACATTGATTTGATATGAAATTTTTCCAAAATGAATATTAAATCCCATTAAAAAGTTAAAAATATTAGTTGAGTTAATACAAATATAATACAATAATAAATTAAGTTTAAAAGATTATTGGATTTTTCATTTCTATACATATTTTCATCAAATATTTCAGAATAAAATGTTAATTCCTTTTTTAAAATTTTATTTTTTAGAAAAAAATTTTTCCATTGTTACATGATTCATGTTCTTACTCTCTCCCTCACAATACCCACCCCTCCCTATAGCCGATGTGCATTTCCACTGCTTTCTTCATGTGTTTCTTCATGTGATCAAGACCTATTTCCATATTATTGATAGTTGCACTACGGTATTTGTTTAGAGTCTACATCCCAAATCATGTCCGCATCAACCCATGTGTTCAAGCACTTATTTTTCTTCTGTGTTTCCACTCCTGTAGTTCTTCCTCTGAATGTGGGTAGCATTCTTTTCCATAAATCCCTCAGAGTTGTCCTGAGTTATGGCATTGCTACTAGTAGAGAAATCCATTATGTTTGATTGTACCACCGTGTATTAGTCTCTGTGTACAATGTTCTCCTGGTTCTGCTCCTTTTACTCTGCATCAATTCCTGGAGGTCATTCCAGTTCACATGGAATTCCTCCAGTTTATTATTCCTTTGAGCACAGTAGTATTCCATCACCAGCAGATACCACAATTTGTTCAACCATTCCCCAATTGATGGGCATACCCTTGTTTTCTAGTTTTTTGCCACCACAATGAGCGCAGCTATAAATATTGTTGTATAAGTCTTTTAATCTATGATCTTTTGGGGGTAGAAACCCAGCAATGGTATGGTTGGATCAAAGGGCAGGCAATCTTTTAGCTCTCTTTAGGCATAGTTCCAAATTGCTATCCAGAATAGTTGGATCAATTCACAACTCCACCAGCAGTGCATTAAAGTCCCAATTTTGCCACATCCCCAACATTCATTACTTTCCCAAGCTGTCATTTTAGCCAATCTGCTAGTGTGAGGTGATAACCTCAGAGTTGTTTTGATTTGCATTTCTCTAATTATTAGAGATTTAGAACACTTTCTCATGTGTTTATTGATAGTTTTGATTACTTTATCTGAAAATTTCCTATTCATGTCCCTTGCCCATTTATCGATTGGGGAATGGCTTGATTTTTTGTACAATTGATATAGCTCCTTGTATATTTGAGTAATTATATCTTTGTCAGAGTTTTTTTTTTTTTTGTAAAGATTTTTTTCCCATTTTGTTGTTTCCCTTCTGATTTTGGTTGCATTGTTTTTGTTTGTGCAAAAAACTTTTTAATTTAAGATAATCGAAATTATAAAATGTTAATTCCTGGTTCTTCTTGCATTTGCCTATGTCATAAATTTGAGTAATTTGTTTTACTATTCTGATTTCACCATTTTCTTGATTAAAAAAGGAAATAATAGTATTTATCTTCAGACAATTTTTTAAATTGAAAAGATAAAAAAGAGAATTGGGAAACACCTTTCTCAAGGTTATGACATTAGTAAATTCAAGAAATAGATTTGGATTCTACAGATTTTGACTCATAAGCCTCCAAACTAAATCCATCAAACAATTTTTTATCATTGTAAATACCACATTTTTCTGAATTCAAGATGCTTTCAGGGCTTTAAACATTAGGATATATTTTAAAGTAAGTGCATTCAGCCTATTTGACTTCTGACTGCCTATGATTGTGTCAAATCATGTAAATTGAAGTGGAAATTTTAGGAAATTATGTGCATAAATAAGGCACAAAACACTTTTCAGACCAGATAATTCAAGTAAAAGTTTTCTTTGAATTACCCAGAAGTAAGTGTTTTTGCTTTTTGTGTATAGATGAATTCCAAGTCAAGCTCATTCCAAAGTGATAGTGTCATGTTGGAAGGATTCTGACAAGATACTGACATAGATCTGAATGAAATATTTGAATTTTTTTCAGGAATAACTGGAATAGAATATTATGGTAAATTGTTTCTGACAGTCAAGGAAATGTATGAATGAATATTGTCTACTTTGAGATAGAAAGTATTGGCCTTTAATGTTTTGTGTGTGTGTGTGTGTGTGTGTGTGTGTGTGTGTGTGTGTTTATTCCCTGAGAAAGCACAATTTAAAAAAATTGAACATGATTGAAAATTTAGACATTTTAAATATCAAGTAATATCTATTTCCAAAGAAATAAGCCCTAAAGAAGATAAGTGGATATGGAATTGTTGCTTATTTTCATATTCTCAAGTACCATGAATGATGTGTAATAGCACAATCTTGTTTGAGACAAGTAAAGCTCCTAATCCATTAACTAGGTATACTTTCATCTTTTCATAGACTACAGCATTTCTTACTTCAGCAGATTATTTTTATGGTGATTTGGCTTAAAATCAATGTCACAGTCACCCATTTAAGTCTTTGGACTTTGATTTCTTCAGATGCTTAATCTTGACATAGTTTTTATTTAAACTATCATTTCCCATATATGTATGAATGTGTACACACACATATGTATGTATATATATATATATATATATATTTTTTTTTTTTTTTGAGAGATAATCCCATCTCACTGTGTTAGACAAATTATTGGGTGAGTCAGTTTAGTGCACTGCTTAACATTTGGCTTTAGAGCAAGGAAAACCTGAATTCCCATCACAATTTTGAGGCTTATTAGCTATGTGGCCTCAGGCATATCAAATAAGCTCTTTGTGGTTCAGTACTATCATCAAGATGAAGATAATAGCAATAATACATACTTTACATGTTGTTGGAAAGATCAAATGAACCTTTCTTTGTAAACTCCTACATGAATGCTAGTAGTTATTATTCTAGGCAATTGGCAAAAAATGGTATGGCAAATAGTATTTCTAGAACACCTATTCCTATCATTACTTACTGTTTTACTCTTTTGGTTGACCAATTATCTCCTAATGACATAATGAATTTATAACAGATATATATGTATATATATTGCTACTATTATAATCCTTTTATAAGCTTTTCTTTAGAAAATCATTATAGGACACAAAGATGGAGAAAAGGAGAAAAGGGGCTCAGTTCTCCCTAATTTAAAGGGTATATCAAGTCAGGTATGTTAGATTTTAATTGGAAACTGGGTCAAAAACAGTATTTGAAAACATCTATAACACTATTTTCCCCATCCAAATTACAGAGAGCTGAAATTAGAAGTTCACTAAAACAATGTATAATCAACCTCTTGGAAGCAGCTAAAATATTTAATGCACGTTCTGTGTAAGGGCAGCAACAATCATATTAAAAGCAATGGAATATCAACTTAAATGTCTTCCTGTCTATCTGTCTATCTTGCCCATTTGATGTCTCTTGAATGAAGCACTAAGGAAGTTATGCAATGTGGATTCTCTTAAGAAAATGCCCCCTCTTCTCCTGTTCATGTCAATGGTATTTAGGGACTGTGAATAAGAACAATCAGAAGGCATATAATGCCTCAGTAGCCATCAAGTTCCAGGGCATCAGGTTACAAATGAGTCAGACATTCAATCAGTTAAAACCATGGCCTGACCCCCATAGTTTCCTAATAATTATTTTCTTTAGTTGCCATTGATTTTTTTTTATATTGTCTACAATGTCTGCTTCAAATTCCCGCTCCTTTGAGAATTATACTATTATTCTTTCCCCTTTTCTCAGTTAGAAAACTGAGACTGAAACCATCCTGTATGAATTCCTTTAATATCAATTCTTCCATGTCATAAACTGTTTACCTTCATTCACTTTTTTTTTCCTTCTTATCTCAGTGGGAGTCCTACTTTTTTTTTTTTCAGGCCAACATCCATCTCTTCCCAACATACTCATACATACCCCTTTGCTATGCTTTTATACTTCCCCACTAAACTCTATGTTGCACATTTAACTTTCCCACTCAGTTAGCTTTTGGCCCACTGCTTAAAAACATTTCAGATCTGTTCTAAAAAGAAACTCATCCCCTAACATGCTTTTCCCTTCTGTCCATTCTCTCTCTTCTCTATAACTACTAAAAGTTAATTTACTCTTTTCTTTACTTTCTCACTACCAACTAACTTCTCTACTTCTACTATTCTCAATTCATCTTTCTTAGTATTTACTAATAGTCCCAATAAACAAAACTGATTACATTTCTTGAGTCTAATGCTTCTTGATACATCTACAACACCTGATACTGGAGAGCTCTTTTCTTCTGGATACTAGATAAGACTCTTCTTGTGGCTCCCATTCTCCTTCCTAAGTTATATGATCACTGGATAATACTGGCTATTTACATATGTAAAATCATTCTCTCCTCCTATACCCTCTAAAATGTCAAGCCCATTCATCTATACTCCTGTATGTTGAATTACTTATTTTTCCCTTTCATTCTTTCTCTTTTTCTCCCTCTCTCATGAGCAATGGTTTTTCATTTCAACAATTTCTTTCTACTTTGAATGATAGTACTTCAAACTCAACAGAATGCAAAATATACTGAATTTATGATCTTCCTTCCAGAATTTTCTCCTCCTCCTAGTTTCCCTATTTTTACTCATTAATGGCAACTCCATCCTCCCAATCACCCAACACTTAAAACTTCAAAGTGACCATTGAATCCTAATTTTCCCTAATCAATAGATGAAATCAACCACTTTCTTGCCGATCTTAACTTTCACAATGTCTCTAGTATCAAAATCTCTGCATTATCTTACCTAAACATTCTGGACTGGTGAAATTTCTTGCTCACCCATCTATTCATTTCCTGTCTTTATATTCAAAGTTATTTTACATATCACCTTCCAATTAATGCTTTTAATGCCCAGTTATGATCACATCAGTACTGGATTCAAAAATTTTCAGAAATTTCCATTTGCCTAAGAGTAATATCAAAGACACCAGCTTAGCATTTATAGTCCCCAAACATGGTTATAAATGAACATTTCATTCTTTTCTCCTTACTTTCATGCATGAAATGTACTCTGCTTCAACCATAAGTAGATTAGACATTTTTTCCCTAAACATAGATGATGATTTCTTGCTTCTGTGACTGAGATCACAATTATCTTTATGAATCAGTTATCTTGCTCAGTTCTTTCTTCTATTCTCTCCATCTGTTGAAATCATGCCTATCATTTAAGAAGTATTTCATATACTGCTCTGTGAGGCAGTCCATCATTCTATTTATCAGAGGTCTTCTATCTCTCCTGTGATCACTCAAAAATATTCTTTTCCCAGTTATATGTCACTAACTCTACTTCTTCACCCAATCTTATATTATAGATGTTGTTTGTTTCTTAACTTCAAATTAGCTCTATTAACTGAGTCACCTAGCTGCTTCCATATAAGATTTCAAAAAGTCATCACTCTAATATGAAAAATGTTCGTACAAAAACATCCATAGCCATATTTTTTGTGGTGGCAAAAAAATTGGAAAATGAGAAGTCCCTTGATTGGAGAATGGCTGAACAAATTGTGGTATATAATGGCGATGGAATACTAGTGTGCAATAAGAAATGATAAACTGCTTGATTTCCATACAAGTTGGAAAGACCTCCACGAACTGATACGGAGTGAAATGAGCAGAACCAGGAGAACATTGTACACAGAGACTGAAACATTGTTGGATAATCAAATGAAACAGACTTTGCTACTGATATCAAGGCAATGATCTAGGACAATCCTGAGGGACTGACAAGAAGGGATGCTATCCATATCGAGAGAAAGAACTGTGAGAGTAGAAACCAATAAGGAAAACATTTGATTTTTCACTTGTTTATATGGGTATTGGATGGGGGTTTTGTTTTTTAAAGATTATTATAAAAATGAATAATATAGAAATAGGTATTATGTGATAATACATGTATAATCCCATGGAATTGCTTGTCATCTGGGGCAGGGGTAGTAAAAAATTGTAGGGAAAGAACATGAATCATTTAACCATGGAAAAATACTTAAATCACTTTTTTTAAAAGCCATCACTCAAAACTATGAAACTAGTAAGGGATAAGAACCACAGAAACCTTATAAGTAGATAAATAGCACACTGGCTAGAACATTTGGGCCTGGAATCAGGAATATCTGAGTTCTTCTATTTACTCAGCTTTGTGAAACTCAGTAAACAAAAAATTTAATTAGATTAGCCTGTTTTCCTCATTTATAAAATAAACAATAAATGAAAACCTTTGGGGTTATGGAAAGGAACAAAATGACCTGATCTAGAAATCACTTTGCAAATCTTAAATAGCTACCTAAATGCTAACTTTCATAGATTTTAAGTTGGTGGGGAACTTCCAGGCCATTTAGACTAACCTTATCATTTTACCGATAAGGAATTGAGGTCTGAACAGGATCATTGACTTGTCAAATGTCACAAAGGAGTCTAGCCATGATTTCAACCCAGGCCATTTGACAAGAGAGCCAGCACTCATTCCACTTTGAAATCATTGTTCTTATTCTTCAAATGACAAACCTGGATCAGTCAAGTGTTCAAAGATCCACTTACACCTTCAAACAGAAAGTCAAAGGAAGTATATCAGCCTGCCTTACATCCTTCCCACTAGACTTGCTGCCTATATAGTAATAAGGACAAAACAGACTGCAATTTTAGGTTGGCATTGAAGGCAAAATCAGGAGTTTTATAGGTATTCAATGAGTTGGCCTTGTAGAACACAGTAAAAAATGATTTTTTAAATTACCATTATTATTTCATTGCTATGCAGCTTAGTACCTAATAAACGTCAGTTAAATAATTCTTGAAACATTCAGTGAGAAAAGTGGGTAAAAGGATTTTATTGTTGCCTGGGAGGCTAGGATTCTTGTGACAAACTTCAAGCACAATTAATTGCAATAATGAGTCCATGATAGGATCTGATTAGAACTCAGAACTCAATTTCCATTAGGAGGCTTGATTCTCTGAAACAAAGATCTTTCAGTGCCCTTATCTCCCCCACCCATAAGTTTCATCTGGGAGGAACAGTTGTACATTATAGTAACAGCCTGCAACTAATGGAATAGTGTGAACTTGACACTTTTCAACAAGAACTTGAACCCTCTGAGATTACCACTACATTTATCATACCATGGGTAGAAGAGAAATTTCTTGCTGTGACCAAAAAGAAGGAAGTAGAGCAGTGAAAACCAGAAGCTGATTTTCATGCCTATAATTTTCTACTTTACTTTGCACTGTTAATGCTGGTAATTAATGGGAGTGTTTGTGTTTAAGTGAGATTTCTATCCCTCCCTCTCAATTGTCTCCTTCTGCTTGAGCTCTTCACAATTCCCTTCTATTCAGGGCATGGGTCTTGAACCACACAAACAAATGTGAGCTTTTGAATTTAAAATAAAAGGAAATTGAGAAAAAGATGCAATTAATTCAAAATTATTCAAAAGATGCTGAACTTTGCTGGTGGAATTCATAACCACTTGAAAGTTATCTAAAACTCATTGCGAACACTGCTTTCACTAACTGGCCTGAATAATTTAGGAACATCATTATATGGAGACTTCCTCTTATTTCTGAAAGTATTTTTGTATATGTAATTAAACAACCCTATTAACCTCCTGTTTCCATTTTCCTTCCTCCCATCTATTTTTCTCAAACAAAAGATAACTGGGAATTTGGAGTTAAAGTTACTTCAATGAGGAGAGATAACTGTCCATATGTAACTACAAATAATACAAAAAAGTCTCCCATATTTTATGACTATAATAAATGTTTATGGAGGTTTTAGGGAAACATAAGCTTCTTGAAGGAAGATTTTATCTTGCTTTTTAAATTTTTTATTTCCATTGCTTTAATATTATATTTTCTGCCTTTATTCATTCCTGAGTATCAACCAGTCTTATTGTTTCATACATTTATTGACTTTTTAAAATTGGTGTTTACTGAGACTCTAAACCTCCTGTTATATACCTCCTTTGTTAATAAAGGAAAGCTCACAACTAAACAAAGGTTATAAAATGATCTTTTCTAGAAAAGAGTCAATTTATCTTCTAAGTCATTCATCCTCTAATTCATATGTCAATTAATTCATCATCCATTAACTAATTTATGTGTCTATTTGTTTATGTATTCATTTGCCTACAAAGTTGTTTGCTATTTGGCATGAACTTTTGGTGTTATAGTGAAACCTGTAGATCCCTTATTAGATCAAACAGAGAGAAAAGACTTCTACATGGGGAAATATATAGGAAGTATTTTATTTTCCCAATCCCATGAAGTAACAATTTTTAACAGATTTTCTGAAATTATAAGATCCAAATTGTCTTTCTCCCTCCCTTACTCAAGATGGTAAGCAATTTGGTCTGGGTTTTACATGTATTATAATGCAAAACATATTTCCATATTGGTCATTATTATAGAAGAGTCATATAGAAACAAAACCCCAAAATAAAAACACAAATAAACCAAAGAGGAAAAATAATATGCCTTGATCTGCATTCTGACTTCAACAATTATTGCTCTAGAGGTGGATTACATTCTTTGTGATAAGTCCTTCAAAATTGTCCTGAATTATTGTATTTCTGAGAGTAACTAAGTCTTTCACGGTTGATCATCATACAATATTGCTGTTACCATGTACAATATTCTCCTGGTTCTACTTATTTTACTCTGCATCAGTTCATGAAAGTCTTTCCAGCTTTCTCTGAAATCATCTTGCTTATCATTTCATATAGCACTATAGTATTCCATCACCAGTATATACCAAAATTTGTTCAGCAATTCCCCAAATGATGGTCTCCTTATTTTGCAATTTTTGGCACCACAAAAAGAGCAGCTATAAATATTCTTGTTGAAGTAGGTGCTTTTCCCTTTTTTATTATCTCTTTGGGAAACAGAACTAGTAATGGTATTATTGGAACAAAGGCTATGCACAGTTTTATAGTTCTTTGGGTTTAGTTCCAAATTGTCCTCCAGAGTGGTTGAATCAGTTCACAACTCCACCAAGAAGGCATTAGTCTCCCAATTTTAGCTCATCCTCTCAAAGATTTAACTTCTCCCTTTACTATCATATTGGCTAATTTACTAGATGTGAGATCATGGCTCAGAGTTGTTTTAATTCACATTTCTCTAATCAAGAGTGATTTGAAACATTTTTATACCATTATTAATAGTTTTGATGTATTTATCTGAAAACTGATCATATCCTTTGACTATTTGTCAAATGAGGAATGAATTATGTTCTTATAAATTTGACTCTGTTCTCTATATATATGTGAGAAATGAGGCCTTTATCAGAGAAATTTCCTAAAATTTTCCCTCAGGTTGTCCTTTCCTATCTAATCTTTTTACATTGGTTTTGCTTCTATAAAACCTTTATTATTTTAATACAAAATTATTCATTTTACATCTCATAATGTTCTCTTTCTCTTCTTTGACAACAAAATCTCTTATGGCATCACCCTTTACTTCAGAATCATTTACCCATTTTGACCTTATCTTGCTATAGGGTGTGAGAAATCGGTCTATACTTAGTTTGTGCTATATTTTTTCCCAGTTTTCCTAACAATTTTTGTCAAATATTGAATTCTTATCTCCAAATCTGGCATCTTTTGAGTTTATTAAACACTGAATTAATATGGTCATATATCCATGTATAACATGTAGCTAATCAATTCAATTGATCCACCATTCTATTTATTAGCCAGTACCAGATTATTCTGATGATGACAATTTGAGATCTGGTACTGAAATGACACCTTCCTTCATGTTTTTTTTTCTTTAATTCCCTTGATATTCTTGATTTTTTGTTCCTCCAGATGAGTTTTTAAATTATTGGTCTAGTTTTATAAAATGATTTTTGATAGTTTAATTGGTATGGAACTGAATAAGTAAAATAATTTAGGTAGAATTCTCATTTTTGTTATATTAGATTGGTATGCCCATGAACAATTAGGGCAAAAAGATTTATAATACGTCTTTTTTTAGTGCTAAATAGCAAAAACAACCAGAAACTCATGACATACCTATAAATTTAGGAATGACTGAATAAATTGTGGTATGCAAACATGATAGTATGTTATTTTGCTATAAGAAATGAGTAAAAATGATTTCAGGGACATATAGCAAATTTTGTATTATCTATTATAGAGTAAAGCTAGTAGAATCAGAAGAAATGTTTAAATCATCACAAGACTGTAAAGACAAATAACTTTGAAAGATTTTAAAAGATGATCAACACGGTGACTACTTATAATTCCAGATGACTTCTGACATGCTACCTACCTCCTAAAAAGAGAGAAAATGGGTTTAAATTTTAGAATAAGAATTATATTTTCAGCACGGTGAATTAGAACTTTTTTTTGCTGGACTATGTATATACTATGTTGTAGTAAATTTGTTTTCCCTTTATCTTTTTGCAGTTGAGTGTGAGTGGGATTAGGACACAATAGATTATTCAATAATAAGAAATAAAATAAAAATTGAAAGAATTCTAAATTTGAGTTGGAGGTTAGTAAAAATGAAGATCTTTTTACATTTAAGTTCATGATCCCCCAAATTATATCAATGGACCCCAAAGTGAGAAACTACTGTTGCAGGTTTTCTGCTGAACCTTGTGACATTTTTCCACCTATAAAACCAATGTTCTATTTTTTCCCTTTTAATTTTTTCAGCATTTCTGCCATTTTTCTTCTTCCTTCTTGTCATTATTCTTCCTTGTAAAATATAAATTTGCCATAATTTATCACTCAATATTAAATTTATGACATGAACCAAGAATTTGCTCCCCTAAAGCAATACACACAACACAAACTTGGTTCCTCTGGGTCTAACCTTGGAGTCAGTCATCAGATTGAGATAACATATGGTTTCTGAATCATGACCTAAAGTTTACATATACAAGTTATGTCAAGGCAACAGGGCAAAATTCCCATTTAAATCTACTAAAATGTCTTATCTTATCTTCCTGTGCATCCATCATATGCTGAATCTCTAAACCAACCCCAGATGCTTTCTGTAGCCTCTTCTATTCCATTGCATGGTGTACTCAGCTAACCTTGGCAGACAGTTTTTTTCCCCTTACCATTCACCAGGTGAGAGAAATGCCAGTGCTGTAGCATCACCTGAAAGCAGCAGGTACACAGTATTAGATTTCACCTTGTCTCCTACATATGCCCACTATGGTTCTGTCTGTTCACTGAGTGTGACACCTGCTATTGGCTCAGTGCCTGAGACCTCGGAGTGACTCTTCAGTACATTCACATGGTTCTGCCAGAAATAAGCAAAGTTCTATGTATTCAGCCATCGGTGAAGCTGCATAGCTAGCAGAAATAGGAGCCAATAGAAGAAGAAATGTGCAAGTGATATAGGAGAAGAAAAGAAGAGGATGAATAAAAGTCAGAGGAAGAAAAAAAAAAGTTGGTTTTCTCACATAATGGGCCAAAAACAATCCTGTGATCTTGTTAACATGTGAGTCTTATGGCCTTCAAATTCCAGTCCTGGTAAGACAATATGGCACATTGGATAGAGCATTGGATGGGGAGTCAGGAGAACCTGTTTTCAAATCCTATCTCAAAAACTTTGATGATCCTGAGTAAATTATCTAACTATCCTATGTTTCAGTTTCCCCATTTATAAAATGGGGAAGAATTTGTGTTTTATTATCTCTATTATCTCTTCTATCTATGATATATTATTCTCTGACCTAATAATTCCATTCTTAAGAAGTTACTGTGAAGGTGCTACTAAGTCAGAAAACTTAATATTAAAACTATCTACTTTAAGAAGCATTAGAGAGGCAAACAAAAAGAAACAGTCTGTCTTAAGAGAGTAACTAATAAACTGTCCTGTGTGAACTTATTACATAATTCATATTGATGCACATTAAGAATATGAAGAAATCTAGTAAGATTTTTAACCTAAGGTATCAGTCAACAAAAGCAGGACCAGAAAAATGTAGTATTCATCAACTATGATCACTGAAGAAAAATACTGCAAGAAAATGATAGAACAAATAAAAAAAAGGGCATGGTAAGGACTTAAATAGAATGACTAACTTTTTAAAATAAAATTTCTCGTGTTGAGATTAATTACAATGTAAATAGTTTCTCTACAAGCATATTTTACTCATATTCAATATTAAGCTTTTAATAATATATAGCAAAACATAAAAGACACCCCTAATCTATTTCTTATTTTCCCCTTCAATAACATCTTCTAATTATCATACTTTATGTTTTTCAAAGCGCATTCATATCAGGTTGACATTTTATTGCTTACTATGAACCCATTTCTACTCATAGAATTCTTAGAAGAAAATCAAGAAATATAAAGAATAGGAGTTACTTGATCTGATTCTACCTACTGGCTCTTCCTCTAACTTATTGTGTCATGTTGTACAAGTCAGTTTGCCACTATGGGCCTGATTTTCTTCATTTGCAAAGTTAAGGGTGTGCTGGAAAATGTCTAAGATCCTTTTCATTTTAATATCCAGTGATCATAGGAATGTTTCCACTGCATAATTCTCTCCCCAGTTTTTTGGTTTGAAAAATCAACTGAGATGATAAGCAAAGACTCTTTGGAAGTTTGAAGAAGACAGAAAGGGAAGTATATTTCATCTTTATCAGACATATTGCAAGAATGTCTAGGTACTTGTAACTATCTACTCTAAAGAAGTTGGAGAATTTGAATCTATGAAAAATGATTAGTGCCATTTTTGCAAAATTGACAAGGAAATTTGTGGAGTATTCAATTTTTTTTCTCTATAAGTAGTTGTATAGCTTTCTGCCTTAAAGAAAACCAGAGATATGATTTGGTAGGAGTGACTAAGACTTTTTTCAAGGGCAGTGATATCAGTGGGCAGAAAAATTATATATATATATTTACATATATATAAACACATATAAGTAAGTGTATTTACGTATGAATGTATATGTGTAGATACTATTTCACCTGTATAGAACCCACTGAATCAATTAATCTTCTTTTACAATTAATTAAATTGGTCTTACTAGCTTCACATTTTTTTATATTTTACATTACAATGTTTACATAGATGCATTTTAGGTTGTTGTGTTTTTCTTGAATACTAAAATTTCTAGTTATGATTCTGTCTACAACATAGTTCTCTTGTAAAATGGTTCCTGTTGAAAACATTTTCTTCCTTGTAGATGAACTTATTTTCTAAATCTGTCTATCAACACAAGAAGTGATAATCTCTTCCTCCTTTTTAAAAAGCACTTCGTTATAGGTATCCATTCATTGTTATAATATCACAAATTCCCTGGTTTCCTAATTATTTATATTTATGTCTTACTCTCCCTTATTGTTCAATATTACTGTGACATCCTTGAAAGGAGATTTTTTTCTTCATCTATTTTTTTTAATCCACTCCCTATCCCTTCTGATTCAGGAGATGTATAGTTTAACTCAATGAACATTCATTACATACCTATTATGTGAAAAACACTGTGTTAGGTGGTGGGTAACCAAAGACAAAAGTAAGTTACTTACAAGGGAACTGTAGTTCTACACAGTCTCTAAAACATGACAGGTGCTTAATACAATTTATTATACTATGACAGACTACCCTTGGATACTAATCAAGGTGTCTCTCACATATGTTTTTCCTCATCTATATCTCACATTAATACCCCTAAACTTTTGAATTTGAGCTCAGAAAAATAACAAATTATGGTAATTCTCATTTAGCAAACATTTTGTAGTGACTAAAGGCTTCAAATATACAAGGAGATAATGAAGAAATCATCTAAAAACATGTCAATAAATTTATATGTGGAAAAACCATTTTAGTAATCATCTATTCCATTTGTTTGTTTTTTTTATGTTTTTTCAGGTGTGTGTGTGTTCAAGATGGACTTTCTTGTCATTTTCTTAAACCTATAAAACATTTCTCAGAATATTAGGTTTGAATACATAAATTATAGAAGACTATTACACAATAAGATATGATGAAGAGGTTAATTTTAGAAAAAAATGGGAAGAACTACACAAAACTATAAGGAGTAGAATGAGTAGAACCAGGCTATCATCATATATATCAATATATTGTTTAAAGAAAGACTTGTATTTATGTTCACCTTCACAGAGAGAATTGATAAATAAAAATAATAGTTTTACATATATACATTTTGGGGGCAAATAATGTCTTATCTAGTTGAGGGGTAAAGAGGGAGGAAGTAAACTAGATTTTTTAATGTAATAAACAAAATAAATTATATATGTATATACACACATATGTATTTGTACAAGAAACTATATTGAAATATAGGAATAAATGTTTTTTTCACACAAACCCCAAAAGAACCCAGAACATATGCTTCAGTTAAATTCATTTTTTTTGCGATATAAATGATTCTCAAAATATGTTGAAAGAACTTGCCTAAAGTCAGAGTTAGCAAAAAAACAGTGCTGGAAATTAAGTCATGTCCTTTGATTCAAAATCCTATGTTTTTCCTGCATGCTGATTGCCCATTTTGTCTTTCATGACAGCCTTGTGGATGAAATGGAGAAATATGGAGGTCAGTGGTAGAGAAATTATGTAGATTGAACAACTCTATCATAAGTGCTAAAAAACAAGTTTTGTATAATCTGAAGGAGATTCTCAATGCCATATAATTATCTTCTTGATCCTCTCCTATTCAACATTTCTTAAGGAAAGGGAGTATCATTGCACAATAATCTACCTCTAACATGACTGCTAAAAGTCTTTCCTTATGTATTATTAATAGATGTATGGTGTAGAGGAAAAAAGGAAGTAATAGTTCTTCTGTCACTTAACAGAGTCAGACCATGTCTGAAGGAGTAAGTTTTATTTTAGATTTCATATGTTACTGAAGAAATTGAAACACACACAAATAATGGAGTACATGCTAACAATTTCTTATGGATATGGTTATGGTTAAAGTTTGGAAAATCCTATCATAAAAATTGTGGAAGAAATTGGGATATATTGTGTGGAAAAGATAAGATATAAGAGAAATCTAATAATTGTCTTTAAATATATGAAGGATATGGAACTTGTGCTGTGTGTCTCCCTATGACTGACCTGGAATCTATGGGTGGAAGTTGATTTCAGTTTAAGAAAGGGAAATATTTTCTCATTATTGCAGCTGTACAGTACAAGAAAGAGATTCAGTGAGTTACCCATCATCAATAGAAATATTCAAGTAGAGGTTAAAAGATTATTTGTCTAGAATATTGAAGATTGAGGAGTTGGGCAAGGATCACCTCTGAAGTTTTTTTCATATTTACTTTTTATTATTTTCCCCTCAAAATGTTTCAAAATAAAGCCAAAACTGAAAGAAGAGGCAAAACTAAGTGCACAACCTTTCAATACCTTTGAAAATCATTCCTCTCCTTTTGTCTATTCATCTTTATTATATATTGTCCAGCACATGCCAATTGACACACTTCAACACAAAACCTCCATTGTATTTTCTTGTAACTTTTTTCCTCTTCTTCCTAAAAATCAATAACCAGGATTGTGAATAGGGTAAAAGAGTAAGAATTTGGAGAGTCTGATTATTTCAATTAATATTGCCACTGATTTTTCTGTTTAAAAAGATGGTAGTATGAAAATGAATTTTAAAAAATATGAAGAAGAAGCAGCAGAACTGTACCCAGATGTTGACATGACAACTCCTCCTCCTTTCCCCTTCTTTACATATTGTTGTGCTAGACACAGGTAGTGCACACACCCAGGTTTGTTTGTTTTATTTCCTATGAAAACAGCAGGAAACTAGTTCAGTCATCAGGTGAGGATTATATAAGTAAGAAATATGTCATGTACCCAATGGCTTAGAACTCTGCTGAATATATAATGTCTTTAATAAATATTTATCCAGCAACTATTTGTTATAGGATTTAGTGAGAGAATAGATGCTGGAGATCATGAAATACAAACCCCTTGTTTTACAAATCAAAGAATGGAGGCCCAGAAAGATAAAGCAAAATATCCAAGGATTTGGATCGAGACAAGACTTCAATTTAGGTCTTCAGACTTCAAATCTCTTTTTACTGTGTCAGCCAACATGTATGCCACCTTCTAAAAATTGGACTAGAAAAGAAGACTTGATACCTAATAAGCTTTTGTCCAGGTTTTAACCATGTCTACTTCCTGAGATGAAAATATAAAGCCATTTCTTTCATCAAGATCTAATCAATATTATTCATCAAATGTCTCTTTCTTTCAGTTTCTGCCATTTTCCAGATATTTCCTTTTTTTCACTAAGTGAAAAAATAGAGAAGAGGGAAATATATTGGTGACCTGGCTAGTGCTGTAATTAGCAATTCTGGTATCTGAGGAAAGTGTCAAAAAATGTAGCTGGTGTCCAATGGCTAACTCCTTGAAACTTAGAACAGCACAGCACAGATAGCTCCAAGGACTAAGAGGACAGGGTGATGAAACTATCCTTTTATACATATAATGATATTTAGAGCTAGAAACTTTTTGAAGGCAGGTACTGTCTAGCTTATTAGATTGTATTTATATCCTCAGGGCTTAGAACAGTGCCTGATGATTAGAAAGGGTGTTCTTAAAAACATTCATTTAATGGCATAAAGGGATTGGAAACAAACAAACAAACAAAAAATTAGGTTTAGCCCTGATGGTCATGCTAATGAGCTTTTTGTTCAGTATGAAATCTGAATCCTTGTAAATAAGGGTCCTGTTTAGCCCTCAGTGTTTGTGGATAGGTAAGCCTGATCAAATCCCATCCAAAGCAAGTGCTCAGTCTGTGAAGTAGCCTACACTGTCTGCTTACCATTCATCTTTCCCACCTAGAAAGTCACAAAGGGATAAGCTATGAAAGGGATCCTTAGTCAAAGGAAAGGCTACTCTAAGCCTGGAGCTTATGAAGACAGACCCTGGTGACAGAAGTAGAGTTAGTAAAGAGCACAACAAAGAATCAAAATGGAGGAAATATGTTTTACTAAGTGCCTTGTATTCTGAGCAGAAGTTGCTGTGATTGATAAAAGAGGATATTTCTTTTTGTCTCCTTTTTTTAAATGGGAAAATATCTCCCATCACACACACTTGGCTAGGTCCCTGGGCAGCCTTCTGTGGATAGCTCCAATGAAAACAAGTTACTGAATAAAAGTACGACAAAAGAAGAGGTCAAATGAGAAAGAAAGGCAATAAGAGAAAGAGTGAGCAAGCTGAGAAACACAGTGCCGGCACTGATTCCACATGTAAGCTTCAAAAAAAAAGCCCAAGTCTGGAACAGGACTATATTAGAGTGCCTCAGAAATGGCTCAAGTGCGTTCTTGATTCTCATTGCTTTCCAGATCCCTTCATTAGCAGAAGAGAAAACACAAACTCTCATGGGCAATCAAAAAACAAAACAAAACAAAAAGATATCAGGTCAAGGAAACTTGGCATTGGGAAATAATGCAGGCATAACAGTTATCTGGAGAATGTAGAAATGAAAACTGTGAGAGAGGAGGAGTCCTGTGGACTTTATCACTATTTTTACTGACTTAGCAAGCCAAAAAATGTGTCTTACATTATTTCTACCCTTGCCTCTTGTCCTGAACCCTCCTTCTCCTTTTTCCTTTTGCTAAGGTATTATAAAAGTCAAAACATGAAAGACAGAGTAAAGAAGCTGAATATGGTAGTTGTGATTTATTTCCTTCTATTTTATGTGTCACAAGCTTTAATATTCTCTGTCTCTCATAATGAGAGCAGGATTCTTTGAAGTTAAGTCTGTATTTCTACTGACAGCATAGGACTGTTTCTTATCACCAGTTTGGTGTCCTAGTGACCTTATCACAGAAGTTGTTCCCTGAGGATTGTAGCTCTAGTCCTGTAAGAAACAGTAAAGGTCATCTGGTCCAACCCTTTTATTTTATAGATGAGCCTGCAGAGGTCTATAGAACTTAAATGCTTTGTCCAGGGCCAGATATGTAGTATCATCAGAGGTTAAAATCTGAACCCAAGACATCTGCTCAAGAGTCAATGCCTCTTTTGTCTCTGCAGTTCTCAGATTAAATTAATTTTCATATCCATATTCTCCATACTCCTCTGTTTTACTATACTTCCCCAAAAGTTAATGGGCTAGATTGACTCTTCTATGTATAAGATCACAAAGATTTAGAGCTGGAAAGGGCTCCAAGGAATATTTATTCCATCTGTTTCCTTTTATAGATGAGGAAACTGATATTCAGAGGTAAAAAGATTTGCTCATGGTCGTATAAGTAGTAATTATTAGGGTTATGTTTCAAACTTTAGACCTCTGACTCCAAATCTCTCTATACCAGACTGCCTCCCAATAGCCATTTTATTGTCAATTGTATTAAATTTATAGTTAAATCATAGTCAATTTAGCACACAATTGAGAAATGTCTTCCCAGAGTCAATTCCAACCTCAGATACTTACCAGCTGGATGATGTTGGGCAAGTCACTTAACCCCTGTTTGCTTTGGAGGCAGGTAGGGGGCTCAGTAGATAAGGTTCCTGGCTTGGAGTCAGGAAAGTCTATGTTAAAATCTGGCTTCAGACACTACCTGTGTGATCCTAGGCAAGTCACTTGACCTCCATTTGCCTTAATTCACTAGAGAAGGAAATGGCAAACTACTCCAGTATCTTTGCCAAGAGAACCCCATTGACAATTTTAGCATATTATAATACATGGGGTCACAGAGAGTTGGAAACAACTGAATGACTGAAAAAAATCATAAATGTGGAAATACTAGAAAGAGAATGGAAATTGGCTCAGATAATGGTATGGGGGGAGGCTCAATCATTTACAAAGCTGGTGAATAGACTTAGCTTAGTGAGAGATGGTAATAACAGAGGCATGAGACAGATCATAGAATGACTAAATGTTACAGCTAGACAGGATCTTAGAAATTAGAGTCCAGACATAAAATATAATACATGATTTTGATGACAAATTGAAGAACCTTGAAAAATGACAATATCCAGCAAAAGGTACAGAACTCTTAACTAAAATCATCCATTGTTTGAATCAAAAGGTAGCTAGATGTAGGATATCCAACAGTATGCTCTGGGATATTTTGTCTTTAGCAGCTCGGTAATACATAAGACTTGCCTTTTTGGGTCCCATGATATATGACCACATTCCAGAACTCATTTGGGTCCCTAACAGGAAAGCCAGAGTATAATATGCTCACAGTAATAGAAACAACCAGGGATGACCAATGATATCTCAATTAGGACATCTATGACTATTTTCTCTTTTTATTCCCTTTATTCTCTCATCAATTCTAGTCAATTCATATTTTTGAAAACTTCATCTATGCACATGTCAACTTCTCTCCCTTATAATGTGTGTTTTGCCATTGCCAGATTAATTTTCCTTAATAACCATTTTCATCAGGTCACTCACATATTCCCAAATCAATAATTATACTTGCATTAAATCTAACCCCTTTTTCTTCTCCCTAATTGACCTATATGTCATTCATCCCTGTTTGGCTCCTCTATCTATCTAGTAAAAATATTCCTTTATTTCCTAACATAATTCTATTCTATTCAGGTTTATTTATTTTTTGCCTCAGGAATTTTTTCATTCATATTTCTCCCGTCAGTGTCATTGCTCTTACTTTCTCCTCCACTTGGGTGACTTCTCTTCCCATTCATTTCACCAATCTAAGTCTTGCATTTTTCAAAAACAATATCAAGTTGGCTTTCTTCAAAAATTCATCCACAATGACTCTAGGCTTCACTAATATTCATAGGTTTGTAGTATTTCAAGATGGAACAAAGTACAGAGAACATTTATTCTCTGAGAAGTAAGCATTGTTTAATGACTAGGTCAATGTTATCCAGGTAGAAAAGAAAATAATAAATATTGAAACTTAGGCCACCTCGTATGACATTCAGTGCTCTTCTCACTATAGCTCATTACCTCCTCTTTGCAAGTTTTGCAAAATAATTAATAATGCATATCATATTCTGTCAAAATCATTTTATCATTCTCTAATGGTTTATATGTTTTTCATCTTTTTAGCTAGATTTCAAACTTTTTGAGGACAGGAACAGTACTTTATGCTGCTTTTCTAGAGATAATCATATAGTCTGGTGCAAATAGTAAGCATTCTTTATGTATTTGTAAAGTGATTTGTAACATCTAGAGAGGTGAGTGAGATATCCAAGTTGTGCAGTCCATAGAATGCTGAATTTAAAGAAAGGAAGATTTGAGTTTAAATCCTGCCTCAGACATTTACCAGTTTTGTTACACTAATCAAGTTATTTAACCTCTGTCTATATGTTTTATTATGTCCCAAATAGGGATAATATAATATAATATAAATCAGGGGTGTTATGAAGATAGAATGAGATAATATTTGTAAAGTTTTTGCTAATTATAAAATCTGATATAAATATTAGCCATTATTATTTAAACAAAAATTCTTCTAACCTATATTCTTACTACTGGCATAGTAATGAATGATGGTATAATCACTCTTTCCAACTATACTCTCTCTATAGTATAGATTACCCTAGCTTTCTCCTTTTGTTGCCTCCTATTTATCTTTTTTTTTTTTTTTAAACCCTTACCTTCTGTCTTGGAGTCAATACTGTGTATTGGCTCCAAGGCAGAAGAGTGGTAAGGGTAGGCAATGGGGGTCAAGTGACTTGCCCAGGGTCACACAGCTAGGAAGTGTCTGAGGCCGGATTTGAACCTAGGACCTCCCGTCTCTAGGCCTGGCTCTCAATCCACTGAGCTACCCAGCTGCCCCCTCCTATTTATCTTAAAGCATAGCCACTGCCTCTGATTTCTACTCCTAAAATTCTGTGCTATAATGTGAAAAGTCGACCTTTGCAATTCTTTTTAATTAAAATAGTCTATGTGTCTATGTGTTCTTGGCTCAGTTTCTTTTCACATCACAAAGTAACATTTCATCCTTTTTTAGAATGTGTAAACTGTAAAACCAGTTATATGAGGGTTCTTTCTGGAACCCAAGTGAGTCAGTATAGTTGTGTTATCATGTTCTATAAGCTAGAAAGGTATCAACTGCTTAGTTATATGTTTAGCAAGTTGTCTTACATGGGGTTCTTAAGGTTTTTGTGTCACAAATCACTTCAGTAGTCTTGTTAAGCCTATGAACCTATTCTCAAAACAATGTTTAAAAGTTACAGTTGAAGGAAATGGTAGATTCTGGTTAGAAATTAAAGAAAAAAGCATATTTTTAAGCCATCTAAGTTGACTTGCTTCATGAAATTTGTCTATGGAAGAATACGTTTCCTAGCAGAATGTTGTTTATGAAATTTGTATTCATTTACTTCAATTTGGGTGGGCTTACACTATGAAAAAGTATTACCACTCAACATTTGCTTTCATTTCATAGATATGGTTATTTTTGTAACTTATTGCTCAACATTTATCATCTTCATATTGGCATCAACCTTTTGCCATATACTCAAATCCATTCTTTTTAACGCTTTCTCATATTGCCACTTTCCCAATCACACTAGGGTAGAAAAGTGTAGACAGAAACTACTAGACTGGCCTTTCAAAATCTAAGGAATAGGGCAACCATGTGAAGAGTCCCTCTACAATTTCTCATTTGCTTTTTCTTTCCCCTCACTTTCTCATTTCACCCCAAGTGGATTGTGTTGAAGTCCTGAAACAATTCCAACAAGGTCACACTGTTTGATTTTGCTGTCAGTTTAAATTATGTCACAGCTTTTATAACTAAATAAAAACACAAAAAATAAAAAGAATGAAGGGATGTGGCAGGATTCTGCAGCAAGCTAGGGTATGATATTTCATTTGGTCATCTGAAGAGCCTTCACTCCAATCTTCCCCTGCCAGCCTCTCACATGACCTCTAGATTTTAATTATTATGCAATGTTAGCTAGGCAGGAGGAATTAATAAAAAAGGATGCATGGACATCACTCAATAGTTAGGATAAACCACCTCTTGGAAGTCTGACTACTGTCCTAGATCTGGATAGCATGAAAGGACCTTAGCATCCATTTGAAAGCATCACCCTCATTTTATAGAAGAAGCAACAGAACAAGATTTTAGTGACTCACTAGTTCAAGTAATTATCATGAGTGAGACTTAAATTTTTCAGGGAAAAACCTAAAATTTAAAATAGATCATAAACATTTCTTAGATTCTATGATTATTCTGTATATATTTTGTCACTGTTTTTATTTCTGACATTTCAAGGACAGATATCAAAATGATAAAAAAAAAAAACTGCCAGACATGATGTTTTCAGAATAATTTCTTTTTTTTCACCTGAATATCTATATATTTGTCTTTAGAATCTAGAGAACATTTAGGTTTTTCAGCATAGTGAGATGATGGTGAGTTGTTCAGTGATAAAGGATAATTCCCTATTAGTCTTTTCTATATAACCAAATACTTCAGTGTGGAATATATGTATCTTTGAAAAATTTTGCCACTGGATTTCAAGTTCTATAAAGGTTTGGATGCTGGTTCATATATGGTCTTCACAATAGACTGTCCTCTGCAAATGGGCTTCCCTGAGAACAAGGAAGATTTTCCGTTGAGTGATCAAATTTTTGGACAATCCCATGACTCCATCACCATAATGGCTATTTGTATTATGAGTGGATTTAAAAGACTGATTTTGAAATAATTAACTAAAATAGTTCTTCTCAAAGTAAGGTCCCTGAGAGGTATGCCATGTGATTTGTAGGTCGATCTATTAATGTAAAAACTATGATAGTTTGTGCTTTTATTTTTGCTTACTTATTACTTTATTCGCAATGCTCTCTCATCAAAAGTAGTCACATTGTTCTTAATTATGAGGGTTTTTTTTTTCTACAGAGGCAGGTGAGGACATTAAATAGAAGTGCTGCTAAAAGTCTTTATCCCTGCCAAAGTCACTTTAAGTCTGGGGAAAAAAAGTTTACAATCATAATAATTTATTGTCCACAATTTATGAAGGTGACTAGGGACCTAATACAAGTGAGGTTTTTACTTCAAGTTGTTGCTTTTTTTTCTAGAAAGGCTAATCAGTAAAGGGTAACTTTGGCAAGTCCACAAGCTTTTACCTAGTCCTTTTTAAAACTACTGGCACTTACTTGCATGTTAGCTAAAACTAAGGGTTTAATCTACATAATTAAGGCATAAAACCACAATAACTACTCTCAATTACATGTTGTGCCAATGGAACTATTCTGATCAACATAATCTTCTGTCCCAATGTATTAAATAAAATCTTAAATACAGAACTCTGAAAAAATGTTTGTAAGGGGGATGATAATAATTAACAACAATAAAAAAATCTTTAAATTAATTTAGCCAACATTTAAATGATATTCCGTGGAATGGTCAGTAGTTGGAGAGTCCCTGTGGTATACTAGAATTGGAATAGTCACTTGTTACACTGACAGCACTCTTTGGGGTAATAATAAGGGAAATGCTTTGTTCTTATTCAGTTCCCCACTGGAGCTGTAACAACAGGGAAGTGTTATTATACCCACAATCCCCTTTTCGGCAATAACAAAAGGAATGCCAACTTTCCCACCACCTATACTTCCTCACTCCCATGTGAAGCTGTAACATGGAATGGTCACTTAATATGCTGTACCTGCAACCCCTTTTGGAACACTAAAAATAACTACCTTTGTCTCATTTAAACTAAAACAGACTCCCTCAATATATGCTCAAAGAAACCAGAGAGCTACATGAATGAGCTACATTATTTCACAAATTAAACTCTGACTGAAGTGATTATTAATAAGTTTTATCCTTTTCCCTATTTTCTTTGGAGAATCTCAACCACTTTCTACCTCCCACCCAAATTTCAAACAAATTCGGAGGTTTTAGGAGTCATGAACGTTTTCTAAATCAAAATAGATACTAGGTAGCTGACAAATAGAAGTCTTTCAAATGAGAATTTTTTTCTATCTAACTATAAATTAATAATTTATTTGCTTAGACAATTTCTCAATTAAAATACTATAGGGGAAGAGTAAGCATGAATACATATAGAATGGATTATGTCAGATTAAACTCATTTTCTTTCTTTTTTCCCAAAACTAGTAGACAGCTAGAGTAGGATAATCCCATATTCACTCAGATTTATCAAGGAAACCCACACTATTTCCTTTGATATATGAGCTCTGAGAATAGCAACTACCATTTGTCTTTCTTTTTACTCACAGGACTTAGCATAACATCTGGCACATGGGGAGGTTAATGAACATTTATTGATAGACAGACTAATACTCTTATGTACAATATGAGTGAGGTGGATTTGGAACTAGTTGGATGAGAGGGCCTCTAAAATGTTGATTAATTTCATTTTCAAGGGAAGTCTTTAAGAGAATATCTAAACCATCTGCTTTTGGTCCTATTCTGTTTCAAATATCAATCAATTTTTTAGGTGAAGTCTTACTGAATTTGCTGGAACTAGTAAATAAAACAATAAATGAAAGAACTGGTATAATGAATCTTAATACACTAAAAGAATAAATCAAATTTATTTAGATAGAATATAACAGCGATAAATGTGCCTTCCTAACTTAGATCAAATATATTCCACTTGCTTATATTCAGAATGGAAGAAATATGGCTTTAAAAGGGAGAAAATTCATCTGGGTGAGGGTTAAGTATACTGCAAACCCAATAAACGATGATAGTATTATGTAGCAACACCTTCCACCAAACAAATAAAACTAATATGATCTTTGACTACATTAATTCCTACACTCAGAAAGAGGAAGCTACTAATCTTGTTATATTCTGAATAGTATTTATTCAGTTATGGGTTGTACATTTTAGGAAGGGGAAAATCTGAATGAAAAATTCAAGCATTCAATGAAGTATGTGATTAAATCAATCCAGAGCATGGTGCCAGGATATATGCAGATGAGTTAAAGGGATTGAGGTTGTTAAATCTGGAGAAGGGAAGGCTAAAGGAAGTCATAATTTTTGGCCTCAGATGTTTAAAGAATTATCATAAGGAAAGATGAATAGAATTGTTATTAGAACTAAAGGGCAGAAGTTGCAGTGGGTGGAGGAAAGCTGACTTTAATCAAGCATAAAGGGGAAATTTTTCTAAAACAATTAGGACTGTTCAGTTCTAAGACTGCATTAGGTGGTAGTGAGTTCTTTATCATTGGAGTTTCTCCTATTAGGAATTGGATAACTACTGTCTGAGGATGTTGTTAAAAAGTTTTCAGATTTGGATAGGAGATGAAATAAATATACCCAAAGAATTCTTCCTATTTTAAGATTTTACAGTTTACAAAGCATTAAATAAAATAAAACTGTGTTTTTGGAAGCGCAACTATTATTGTCCCTATTTATTAGTTGAGAAGACTGAGATTCAGATAAATTAGGCAACTCATCTATATTCACAACAAATATCAAGACAGGAATTGTGTTCAGTCTTATGACTGACGTGCACTATATTAATATAAACTGCTATTTCTCTAAAATTCATGTAGCCTATTTTAATTGAAATATAATTTTCACATTTATAATATGGAACAAAATAATTTGTAATATTAATTCTCTTAGAAAATATATTCCTAGTTCTTACTTTAGATGCCAAGAGAATATTTCTGCTTATTCCATAGCCAGTATCTGTCTTCTTTCAACACATACCAGCTTTGACCACTTGTGCTTCACCTGATACACACACCAACCCTCTTCACTTAGGAATAGACTCAAGTAATAGTGATAATAGTGACTCAAGAATTCCCTGAGCCATAATCCTATGAGCCAGTCTAGTGGTAATGTTGGTAGTGGGCAGGAACATGTCAGAAAGCATGGCTCCATAAAAATGCAGTAAATAGCAGCAGTTGATATTCATCATTTAGTTTTTGATAAACTTTGATTTTTCTAGGCTATACAACAACTAATGGGCTTTGTGGGAAGTCCGTATTAGAAAACAGATAAAAAATAAATTATAATAGTGAACTTTTCATTACATTTAAAATTTAATTAAAAATTGATACAATATATTTTTTCTTGCTCAGCACTTTCATGAACAGTACAAATGCTATTGTAATAATTTTTAAAGATGAGAAAATTGATTTTCATGGAGGATGAGTGATGGTGAACCTTTTAGAGGAGCAGGTGTGTGGGAAATGTCCTCAGGCACATGTGACATACCTGCCATAGGTTCGCCATTATGTATATAGACCATTCATCTATCTATGTATCTATGTATTTATCTATCTTTCTATGTAATACTCAGGTATTTTCTGAATAGAGACAGAAAATTTCTCTCTTGATTTTTTCTCACAAAAGTTAAGGGCAACTGAATGTTTTCTTCCCCCTTGCATCTAAATCTGTGTCCCCACAATTAAGCAAGAAACTATTTTATATTTTTAATTGTCTTTCTCTGAATTGAACCAATTTTTAGCCTATTGCTTACTGTCTGGTACCTTGATAATGAATATATTTATCTTTTCCCTTTTGTTTTTGTTAACATATTTTCAGAAATCTACATTTTCTCTGAGAAATATGTTACCTTCAATCTCATAAAACTTTAGTATGCTATGCACCAATCTATCAAATTATTCAGAACTTTGGGACTTTATCTCATTCTCAATCTGTAATTTTTCTTCAGATTCTCTTTATTGATTACTATTTAAGTTGAGAGTGACTACAGTTATGTATGGTCATATTTTTTATTTCCCCCCTTATGCTGATGTATCTGTATACATTCTAGGTTCTATTTTTGTTTTTGATATTTTATGTTCATCTAAACCACATCCATGGACTTTCAACATATTGTATATCTAAAATCCCAAGTACCAGGGAAGATGATGATATTGATGGTGATGATGAAGATAACTCAGTTTTACATTGTATTATCAGGCTTAGCAATTTCTACCAAAAAAATCCTGTAAGAAGTACACAATATAAATATTATTAATAAACTTTCTAAAGTGATTTTCACTTTTCTTTTGAGCACCAGCAGTGGGATTAAAAACTAAATCTTTGGTCTATGAAATATTTCCCCTTTAAGTGGAGATATCCCTTGTTGTGCCTCTACTACCTCTAACTGGGGATGCAGGCTCATGACACAAAAGAATTATCTGTTGTTGCCTGCCTATTTGAGAAAAAAAAGAAACCAGGCACATGTTTTGATGGTAGAAAAAGAATTCAAGAAGGATACAAGCTCCTTGAAGGCAGATGCTTTTGCCATACTTTTACTTTCTATTCACTGCCTAATACAATGTTTGGCACATAGTAAAAGGTTATTAAATAATTTTTGAGTTAAATTTAATTGAAGAGCTACAAACAAGAAATCAGGAAATCTGAATTCTACTTTCGTTCTTTTTTTTAATTTGAAAAATTTTGTTTAATTAAATAGTTTATAATATTTTTTGTGGTTACATGATACTTCTATAAAAATATTCTACATACAACCTTTTGATAGATTAAGTTAAATTTTATGAGTCCTCAATAGAACTCCATACTTTATACAAGATCCTTTGCCAAAGACAAAAAAAGGGAATACCTGTTTAGTTATGAGTTAGACAGATGACATTGGATATTGGTTCTATTCAGCTCTGGGCTTCCATTGTAATAAATATAAGCAGGAACATGGTACAAAGTTCTCTAAGAGGATTTTTACATTTTGGGGGTTGGGGGAATGTCAGTCACTAGTCATTTAATTTTTTTTTGAAAATCTCTTATTTAAGAAAAAATAGACTAACTATTTCACCAACTGTATGGTATTTGGGGATATGTTTATAGCATTTAATTTTATATTTCTAACAAACACAAATGAAAGGTAATCTTTCTCTAGTTCTCCAAACGATCTAGTGTATGGTTAATAATTGTGTTAAATACCTAATGGAAGATAATTTAATCTCAATTTTCCATAAATAAGATATACATAATAAGCACTTTCTTTCCAGCTCACAAAGGACATTTTGAAGATCTATTTATAAAAATAGTGCTTTGAGCTCTTGGTAAGCAGATGCTCTATAGACACAATATGCAATTTTTATTTCCATGGGTCACTACTTCAGACAATGACTTTCACTTGCTTTTTAAAATGAGTTTAATTACTTTTCCTGAAATTTGAGGAGGAAAAGTCTGTTTTCCATTTGGATAGGGGCCAGGACAGCATATCTAGCTGATATAAGCTGATTTATTCTAAGCAGTTCTCCCAAGCTGATATCAGGAATGGTTTATAAATATCAGCTAACAGGCCTTTGCAGGTTTCTAAGAAATTAATTACAGTATACTTTCAATTAATTGCCAAGTTGCTGTAGGAATTCCCAAGGAACCCCACTTTCAAACTTGTGATCTTGCTGTATGTAAAAACATTGAAAGACGCAGTTATAAAATCATTGATTTTGAGCTGTTTGGGAGATCATCTAATCTAGAACCTTAAATTCATAGATAAGGAAAGGAGGAATAGAGAAGGAAATGCCTTGCCCAAGGCTTCATAGAGGGTAAGTAGATGAAACTGAACTATATCTCAATTTCTCTGATTCTGAGGCAAGTATACTTTGCACTATATTCACACCTTTCTCATCTATATTAATTTAATAAGATTGTCTCTTGTAATCACTATAATGGTGAAACTAGAACCTGAAAAACCATGCTTTATGCTTAAGAAAATCAACATATTCCAAAAATTCAAGGCATATTCATTAATGATGTATTTTGTCCAATACTCTGAGCTAACCAATTAGAAAGAGATGGAAAGTTAATTATTTGACATGCATCTAACATGCAGCTACTTTGTGCCAAGTACAGTATTAGGTTCTGAGGATAAGAACAAATGAAATGAACAACCACCATCTCAACAATAAGGAACCAGTCGTCACCATCATGGAATTCAAATTCTGTACAGAAAGAAAATATATACATGTATAACTAAATACAAAGTACATACAATATTTGCTATGTTGCTAGAAAAGTCAAGAAATAATCATAATAAAAGAGCATTCTAAAGGCTATGAGAATACTGACATAGCTATCAATTTGCTTTCTCATACAAGACATTGATTATGTACACTAGAAACCACTGATGCTTTTCCAACTAGGCAGAGAGAAATTACCTATCCATTCAATCTCAGAGTCAATTTTAAGTGTTTATAAAAGAGTGTAAACAAAGGGGATATTTTCTACTCTGTAATATGGACTCCCTCAGTAGTTTGTAAAACAAGGAAGCATTGCCAGGTTGGGTAGTCATACAACAGAAACCATAGGGAAGTGGTTGATGTCCTTTTTATTTTTCTTAATGCAGCTTATTTAAAATGAATAGATTACTTTTTGACATTCATCTCCCCTTGGTCTTATCCAATTTTAACCTTTGACCTTGCTCCATCCTATGGAACCCAACCTACCACAATGACTTGTACAGAGTAGGTAGGCATTAAATGTTGTTGATTTCAAACATCCTCTCTCTCCTTCATCTTGAAACTTTCCTTCTTTCATTAAATCAATCTCTCTTTTTATTTTTTACTTTTTATGTACTTGTATTTTTGCCCTTAAACTGTCAGCTCCTTAAAGAAAGTCATCTTTATAACTATTTTTAAATCCCTAGCACTTAAGTTCAGTGTGGAAGCTAATCATAAATAGTTATGGCATTGAATTAAATTGTTATGCCCTTAACTGAAAGGATGTATGAAAGCAGTGTAATATAGTCAAAAGAGAATTTTCCTTGAAGTCAAAGAAAACCTGGTTCAAAACATATCTCTGATACTAATTATTTAATTATGGAAGACTTCCTTGATTCTTCTAGGCTATAATTTCTACATCTGAAAAAATGAAGATGATAATATTGATATTATCTATTTTGGTTATTGCAATCAATGAGGTCACATTTGTAAAGCTCTTGGGAAACTTCTGAGTATTACATTAATGTGATCATTATAATCATTATTCATTATTATTATTAAAATGGTTTAAAAATTATAAAATTTTAGTTCTTTGTCATTTTTCTTTTATGTGACATTAGACAAGTCTCATCACTTCTCTGATCTTCAGTATCCTCATATATAAAACAAAGGTGTTGGATTAAATAATCTCTAAAGTCTTTTCCAGGTCTAAGAGTTTATGAATGAATTTAACCTAAGATGGGGAAGAAATGGATTGGGCAAAACGACAAGAGGTTAAGTTTCGGACCTCTAATTAAATACATTAATAAAGAGCATCATATTTAAATTGATATCCATGGTCCAATGTCAAGAGGAAGAAATAGACTAACTGCCATGCTGAGTAGGTTATGCTAATTTTTATGCTGTCTAATGTTTCCATTAAAGATCTAGGTAACAGAATGAAAAGATTGGTCACAACGTTAACACCTGACATCCAATATCGGTGAACTAAATTTCATTACAGGTAGAAGATATAAAATAATCCTTTATTTGGAGTTCTATGGAGAAATTGCTCCTGATGACATAAATAAATTCATTTTATATGGCAAAATTATTTAAAAAACTAAGAATAGTTGTAAGGATGCGTAAAAACAAAAATATCAAAAATTAAGTTGAAGAAATTAGATTCATATTTGAAGCTCAATAGTTTGAGTTAATGAGAAATCATCTAAAAATCAGATATGAGATAAAATTAAATATGTTCATTGACACATATATGGAAGGTAATTAATACATTTTAGGTTGAACTGAATTATTTTCAAGTAACTTTGGTAATACAAAGTTCATCTAAATTTGCTGGCACTAATTTTATGAAAATATATCATATAATTAGAAGCCTTCATCTGGAAATAATCAAAGATTTTTATATTTGGTAAAAGCTGACAACTTCTAAAATGTTTTATAGAATATGCTTACTAATTAAAGTGAATTAATCTTAATTTCATTGTATTAGCTTTTTGTTTGTTTGTCCTATAATTTTAAGACTCATTTTTAAGTTAAGAATAAGACCATATAGATTATAAGATTAGATATATCGAGGACTGCTGAAAAATAAAGAATTTTTATCTAGACACCTGAATTTTTCAATACAATTCCATTTTACCAAAAAAATAGAGTGATCATGTAAATAGTGATCTTCATGGAATATTCCCTTACTGTGAAATTCATTTATTTTTTCTAATTATAAAGTAAATGAAATGGCCAACATATCTGGGTTTACAACTTAAAAAAAAAAACATGAAGAGGAAAAGAGTTTTCCTGAGCCCACATTATTCCAAGTTAGCAAATTTACCTTAGTTACATCAAAATTAAATGGAAAGTATTTCCTTTTAATTCAGGAAGAAAGTTCAAATAACCAAGGCTGCCTAGAAAAGTAAAGGGAAAAAAAAAAAGGAAAACAAACACTTTGTTTATTCCCAAGGCTTGTTTAAAGTTTCTGATAAGTAGTGTTAAAACTCCCCTCAAAATAATAATAATAAAAAGCTCCCATGTGAGAAAAACTGTGAATCTCTTAGCTAAACAGTCTGCCACTTTCAAAGCAGCCCTCCATGATTGCATATTTTATATCTCTACATTCTTGATGTCTTGATGTAGATGCTACAGTGTGACATTCCCATCCTGGTCGTCTTGCTACTCCTGGCTAGAACTAAACATTAGACAGTTAAAAAACAAACCCAGAGCCAGATACTTCGTCATTTATGTGGTTTATTTTTACTCTTTCCCCTGGCCCAGTCATAGCAGCTGCATATGTTTAAATATTCAAAACCAAACTGCTGGAGTTAAGTCATTCCATTTTTCCCCCCACTACAGTCAGCTTTGAAAGAGGGTGACTCTGACCTGGGTAATTTTCATTGCAGACCCTCTTCCCACTCTGGGGTTTCATTGCCTTGAACTCAATCTTCCTTTTCTTCCTTTACTATGAGCCTATGAAAACCAGCAAGTATGATCTTGATGCAGAAGTGGGATGCTCTGAAGTGTCAAGGAAATGTCTTTCACAGCTGGCAATGCAAACCTACATTACCTGAATGGCAAAAGAACTCTAAACAACAACAAAAAAACAACAATAACAAAACAAAACAGGCAGCCTGCTTCTTCCTCAATCAGAAGCAGCAGCAGCAAAAGCTCAGGTGCACCAAGATCCAGTCACTTCTCCAATAAGCTGTTTGAATTCTTCGGTGAGAGTCTAGCACTTGGCAGCTGAAGTTGATTCCAGCATTGGCAAGAGGTGCAACTGCTCTCTTGAGGATTTGCAATCACACAGAAAAGGACTGGAATTCAATTGGCATCCATCCCTCTCCCATCATATATATGTAGTCCTGGGACCATGTGTGAGCTAGCAAAGCAGCTTTCTTTAGGGGATTTGAGTATAGTGAGAGATATTGACTTGACGTTTTTCCTTATCTTTTGGAATAGCTGAGTTTCTTTTCTTTTCTTTTTTTTTAAACTATTAAGGTCTATCCTTAGTCAATGACAGATAACTACAACCAATGTCGTATAAAAATGAATTAAAATTAGACAAATAGAACTGTCTGAGAAAAGGAGTGTGGGCTTAGCAAATTTAGAAAATTCTATTCCCAGGTGAATTTTTGCATAACCATAAATAATTCACTTAACCTCCCTGTGACTAAAATTCCTTATAAGTGAAATGGAAAGATTAGTAGTCTTCAATTTACAAGCAAGCTTGTGATCTAAAGCTTCACTTATATGTTGGTGATTTGGAACTGTGAGTATATTTTCTCATTAGAGTAGAACTATATCTCATTGGTAGAATATGAGAAGGATATAACACAAGCTTTGGGAGCAGCAAAAAAAGAAGTAAGAGTTAAAATCCCTGAGATGGATATTTGTCTCTCTCATGTTATTAAGTGTTACTTGCAACCACAGCATAAAAGCCCGGAGAAAGGATTTCCACAATTTATATGTTTATATATATATACATACCTATCTATATTTATAAATATCTATACATATATACCTATATAACTCTCTCTCTCTCTCTCTCTCTCTCTCTCTCTCTATATATATATATATATATATATATATATATAT